>NC_038242.2:34638261-34938261 GCF_000004515.6 Glycine max | reverse complement strand
ATATCCAAATCTAGACTGTAAGCAAATTTGGTTCTAAATTTGAAAATCAAATTCAGATCTTAACAACCTCAATTATCCAAATTTGGATTATAATAGAATTTTGGCTTCAAATTTGAAAACAAATTCAGATCCTAACAACTAATATTATCCAAATCTAGATTCTAACATCATTTTGGCTCCAAATTTGAAAACTAGATTTTTTTTTTTGCACGAATTTTTGACAATGTATATAAAAAAAGGAAGACAAAAGATATTGATAATAGATAGAATTCATTAAAGAAAGATAGACTCAAAGAAATAAAACAAAAGAAGATGAAAGTGTTGGGAAGATTCGAGGGATACACCTGTGGACCACGAGTCACCACATAAGGAGACCTGACATCACACTCTAACCCAAAACCTTAAGGCTCAGGTTTATAGGTCTTCTCCTCACTTATATGGTGCTCAACCTTTCCACTTCTACCCGATGTGGGACTTCACATCACACAACAGAAAGAATAACATAGAGTTAAACAAAAGGGTCGTAGCCCAATAATATAATAATTAAAAGACTTAAAATAACAATAAAAGGTCACAAACCATTACAAGTCCAAAAATAGGTCCAAAATATAATTAAAAATGAAAATAAATCCTATTCTAAAAGTTGACTAAAATTTACGAGCTTCACTTCTTCTCTTTTGTTCATGAGAGAATGTAGTCTCATGCCAAGCTCTTCTTGAAATCTCTCTTACTCCTTACTCAAGTGATTGGTTCATCCATGTGGAGCCCACCCAAGCAAAACTCTTGCTCCTTGGATAGTCCTCTATCACAATCCAATCAAATTTGAAGTGGTTGGTTTAAGTCGTTTTTCTAAGAAGAAAAAAAAGGAAACTCAACCCAAACCAAACCCATTTGCAAACGGTTTGGATGGGATTGGGTCCACAGGTCAAAACATTTAATTTTGTCTGTTCCTTTTTAAAACGTAATATTTTTATTAAATGAATTAGACACAATTGTTTCTTTTTTTTTATTTTTTATTAATTTTTTTATGATGTTGTCACATCCCACTCCACTCCATTGACTCCTATTTATCTATCTATTGTTCGCTTCCGGCAAGTGCACCGGATCGCACAAGTAGTATAAAACGGTAAGAACCGAGTATCGAACTCTTGGGGAACTTGTGTTACTTAGTAAAGCTATTTCAATGGATATGTGTCTAGTGTGAAAAGAGATATGTTTACTATGAACAGTTGTGTAACCTAACTATTAAAAGGAAAATCACGTGAGTAATGATGTGTAAAGACAAATAGACGACACGTTGGTCTTCCTAATAGGTGCCTGATGTTAAAAGGATATTCTCTACTTAACAATGCTTATGTGTTCTATGGTGTCTCCTAAATTGCTAAACCCTGATTCCTAGTGATAGTCTAGCCTAATCCTAATCAAGCATCGTCCGCAGATTCCTCTTGTTGAACTAAACTTGGCCAGGACCGCATTAATACAAACATACAACAACTAGGTTATCATACCCCAATCCCTCGTGATAGTATGACAAACTAGCCCTGTCCTATCAAGTTCCAAGAATCAGACCAGTTTCCACTATTGAATTACCCTAAAAACACATGCATCTACGTGATCAAGGTAAAGGCATGGTAGAATGAAGTTCTGATAGCACAATGAACACATAAAACATCATTAAATAGATATACAAGTATTTACATCAAGTACCTAAAAGGAAGATCCAACAGAAGATTTAGCTTTCCATAACTGGGAAGCTTCCTTTACAACAAAGAGAAGAGAAAGATGAAAGATTGCAGAAATACAAGTAGTGGGAATGTCTCCTCCACCTCTAGGACCTCACAATTACTCACAAACTCATCTCAAGCTCTCAGGATGGCTTCCTCTTCGAGCTCTGGTCTTTGCAGATCTTCACACAACAAAATCTCTCAAACTCTCTGGAATTCAGACCCTTCTCTCTCTAGAATCTCTCACATGCAAATGCTCCTTGAGAAAATGGCCAAACTCCCTCCCAAAATCTGATTTTAGGCTTAAATAGGTGGCTTTGTTCGTGCTCGTGCGCTTAGCGCAATTCTGAACCGCTTAGCGCTTATTAGTGAATTTCAGCTTAGCGTGCGTCTTCTCGCTTAGCGGATGGACTGAAGTGGTGCGCTTCGCTGGATGACCCTTCGCTCAGCGAACATGCACAACTCATCCTTCTTCCAGATTCTTCCTTGCGCTCAGCCGAGGAGTGTTGCGCTCAACGGATGGCTCGCTAAGCCGACAGGTTGGCTTAGCGAGAGGGTGAAAATCAGCACTATACAAACTCACCTAATTAACCTGAAATTGAGAGAAAATGATTATTAAACACACAAAATGGAAGTACTAAGTATTTATTACCTATCTTTAACGAAAAGTAATTACAATACTACAAAATAACCATAAATTGGAGGAGTTTGATACAATTTACACAAGTTTTATACACAAAATTTAGTTGTATTCATCGATTAACATCTATCCATGAGGAAGGGAAAATTAAGCATATCAAATTCGAGATAAGGAGTTTCAATAAGCATAGTAAGGATGAGTTTCAAACACTTTTTTCTACCGAAATCAATGGGCATTATGATGTCTACTCTTTGTAAATAGATTTAAAGTATTTTTAGAAGCCCTTGGAAGTGGCTTCTATCAATAAAACTCATGTCGCTTTGATCATGAAGGTTAAGGATGTGTTGATTTTTACTCAATTAAGCTCTATAAGTATATGTAATCAATAGTCAATAGTATTTGATTTTTTAATAATAATAATAATAATTCAATACAAATTAACGATTCAACGGTTAATGAGTTCAGATATTAAAACTTGTGACTCAACTCAAAATTCAATGGGTTTGATTGATTCGGTTCAAGTCTAACCCACACACAAAAATTATCCTACCCAAATTGTTTGGGTTGGTTTAGGTCAATTCGGCTTTGTGGGTGACCCATACCCGCTTACACCCCTATTATTTAATGTAATTAGTGAATTAATATATAATATACACGGTTCGTAACCAAACCAAAATCTTTATGAAGCATCACATCACGATACGTGTCATAGGGACCTCTGTATAATCGACAGGTATAATCCAAAGTGTGAGAGTTTGTTTTCGATCGCCATGTCGATACCATACCTAAGAAGGTATTCACAAATTTTATATTATTAGATAAATTAGATTAGATTAATATATGGTTGGTAACCGAATCAAATCTTTACTAATCATCACATCACGAAATGTGTCATACAGACCTACCTCTGTATAGTCGACACGTATACTCTGGACCATGAGAGTTACTCTCTAATCACCACGTGGATGCGATACCTAAGAAGGTATTCACAAATTTTATATTATTAATTAGTATAATTTCATTAAAAATGATAATTAATTTCCATAAATTAATGTAATTTATTTATGTTACTTAATGTAATTAATGTATTAATATATAATATATAGGATTTGTAACTTAACCAAATCTCTACTAAACATCACTTCATGAAACGCATCATACGGACTTCTATATATTCGACACATATACTTTGCACCGTGAAACTTGACATCTAATTGGCACATGGATTCCATACCAAAGAAGGTGTTTACAAATTTTATATTATTTGAATAGATTAGATTAAACTTGTTAACAATTAAATAATTTCAAAAAAAAAATATTTGTCACGTGAATAATAAACAAACAAGTGTCCATCATCGTTTGCATAATATATAAATCAACATTTGAAATTCGCCACAAGGATGCAAATTATTAATTTTTTAAAATTGAAAAACTAAATATTTTAATTAAAAAATAAAAAACTAAAAACACAAGAAAAAAGAAACAAAAATACATTTTAAACTATTTGATTTTCGGTATCCTTACATTTTAAATTTTTTTATTTCTCACACTTTATTGTTTTAATAAAATAACAAAACATGATGATAAGTTGTTTTTTTGGCCGAGTTACTTCACCTTTCGTTTTCACTTCCCAATTTCTTCTCTGCGAATTTTGGCGCCTAAAAAAACACCCAATTCTGCATCCATTCCTTCCTTCATACTCGCTGTTCTTGCCTCTGATTTTGCACCTTCTCCAATTTTCTCAGCGTCCAAAACTGATTTGATTCAATGGTTAGCTTTCTTTCTCTTCCCCCCCCCCCCCCCGCCTTTTGTCATTATTTTTTGAATGTGTAGTTTGGACGTAATTCATCGGGTGTTTGTTTCCTGTGTGATACGATAATTTTTTAGAATCTTTTTTCTTTTTTGTTCTTTTAATTTGTTTTAGCAAAATGCTTAGTTCTTGGGGTATATGGGTTGAGGGGAGTGAGATATTGAATGGAAGAACACAGGAAGAGAAGGAGAAATAGATGTGACAAATGAATTATAGGAAGAGAAATGATGTGAAAATGTGACGAAAGAAGTGAATATATGATGATGATTACTCTTTGTTTTAATGGATTCTTGTGGTTGTTTTTCTTTTCCTTTTAATCAGAAGGAGCATGGATGGTCATTAAATAACGCATAAATAATCATGGAGTAGTATAAGTGATAGTAGAACTTTTTTTTTTCTTTCTTCTGCTTCTTGAGATTTTTATTTTGTTAAAATCCTGTTGTTATTTTGCAACTATGGAATGGACATCAATTTGATATATTTGTAGAATTAGCAGTGTGCTTTGTGATATATTATGTGTAATTTGTGTGTCTGTGGATATTGACAAAATTGTAGATTTTTATATCAGGCTAATGTTGCTAAGATGCACTGTTGTTAAATAGCAGTTATATTGGAACTATAGTGCTATTGCATTGGGGAAATCCTTAGATCCATTATTGCGACTCTGTCCGCTAATGCGCTGCTATGATATATAGTGCATTTTTTAGCTTTCTGCCATTTTTTGCATTCTGCAATTGACAGCACTGCTAAGATGCAAGGCGGGTTTGAAGATTTATCTCATCTTGGGCTGGGTGGGCATAGCAGTAGCACTTTAGCACTTGTTTTTTGAGAGTATGAGATAAATAATGGTGGTTGAATACTTTAATTATTTAAAAAAAAACTTGACTAAGGAGGTCTGCACATGTGTTGATTGTTCCTGTCCTTGTAAAGGTGGCCCTTCTTAACCCTTACTCCGCTTTGTTTAAAGGAAAAGGATTACATGGGTGGGTATGGTGGAACTCATTAAGAGTTTCAGGTTGGTAGCAACTGTTCTATTTGCAACATTTTGAATTTGTCTCTTTGTGTTGTTAGGTTCGTTTGAAATATCGCAAAATCTGAATGGCATGTCAGCCTGTCATCTGTTTTTGTAAGTAGTTTTGGAAGTGTCAGTATTTGTGTTGGGACTCTAATTATGATGATAGTGATAATATGCCGTCCTTTTTCTTATTAAACCTGAATGTTTTTCAAAAACGGGATTAGGTTGAGGATTCAATATGGTTTGACTGATTTAGTCTGGTTTTGAGTTATTGGATTACTCAAATGGTTCAATGGGTTGATGCTGATTGCAAGCAATTCCTGGTGGTAGTGAGACTAGTGTGTTCCGTTTGGTTTCTAAACCAATGGAGGCCTAAGAATGTTTTTGTATCTCTTTTCTAATCCCTCCCTTAATTTCACATGAATGCTGTAGCCATATCAATTTATGAACTGCTTCATGTTCAAATGCTTATTAGATTAGGAGGTTTCAAAATAGAAATGACTGGAATGATAGATCGTTTAGAGGTTTCCTTTCAGAGGCAGTTTAACTACCATGACCAAGTTCCTCATAAGATTGGTGGAGGCAAAACAGGTAATAAATATATGAAGACAAATGATGGGTTAAGAAGACCCATGGAATCATCTAAACATTATATTGATTCTCCATGGCCAGCTGTGACATATGATATAATGGCACCATCACCTGTGGTGGGGTCTAGTTTCAAGCTTGTATTTCAGCAAATCTTAGACTCACAGGCACAATTATTGGAAGGCAAAGAATATCATAAGATTCAAAATCCTACTGTAGAAACAAATGATCATCCACATGCCCCTGCAGATTCTAATATTTACACCCAACCAGAAGATGTGAGTTCTGATTCTGCAGCAAGAGCACTAAGACCACCAAAAGTGGGATACTGTAAAATTTGTGAGGTTCATCTACCCTATTGCAAAACATTGGAAATGCATAACCAAGAAAATAGTCATCAAATAATGTTGAAACTATATGAGGAAATACAGAGACTAAAAACTTCAAACGTACAGATTCCAAATTCTCAAAAGAATTTAGTAGTTCTACCTAAGACAGTTCATATATCTGGGAAAAATGGTCACCCACAAAAGAATATGAGTTCAGAAGCTAGTATTTTGAAGCACAAGAATTACCTGAAGAAAGGTATGGGGCTGACTTGTGAAATTCCAGCTAAAGGACCTGAAGTGAAACCTAGGGATAATAGTGGGGCACAGGGTCATGGTTTCAAGCAGAATATTAGGGGTCTCAAAATAGGTAAATCAAGTTTCAAGCTACAGTCTCAACGCATTTTAGCTTCACAGACACCTGTATCAGAACACAAAGAACATGCTATACATATTGGACCAGAATCCCAATTATCAAAAGACACAGCAGATTGTGAGAACCAAAGTTGTACTGATGAGAAAAACAATCAGCTGCTGCCATCAATTGTAGCAGAGTTCAATTCCCCTTCAGATTCCAGTACTAACACCCAAACTACAGATGAATGTTCTAAAGCTGAACAAAGGATAGAGATTCTCACCCATCAGTCAGGGACAACTCAGCTGTCTCAGGTGTTTCTCATTTGTTAATTTTCTGTGAAACTAACAAACAATATAGGGGCTGCTTAAGAAGTTTTCTGTACAAATTTGGCTATAATTTTATTGTTTGGTGTTAGTGAACTAAATTATCTGTATTACTATTAGCATAACAGGTATGATTCTGCTTAACCTACCCTTGATGATTAATTTAGACTTGTCAATTGAACAAATCTACAATTCTACTAGTTAATAATTGTTGATTGAATAACCATTTTATTTTTTTGGGTAGTGTCTTGTCTCCATAAAATGACAAGAACTTGAATTGATCAGAGGAAAGAATTGTTAATGATTTGCAACATCTAACACAAATCTTTTTATCGCATTCTTTAGCAAGAATATTGATGCACTATATGTAGCAAGTTTTATGACTTATATCCACATTTTGAAAAAAAAAATCTTTTTGTTACATCAAAAACCTACTAGTTTTCGCTCACATATGTCTGTTACGGTGTTCTGTGGAAGAGTATGAGTTTCTTTTGAGTTATTCATCTGCTCTTATAAAATTTGAATCACTGAAGTAAAACTCTGTACAACTGTTGTTGCAGGTAGCTGTTTGTCTTCAGTGTGGCAATGCAGGGTTTCCAGAGACACTTGTGTTTTGCAACAAGTGTCAGGTATATGCACGTCATAGGTATTTGTCTTTACTCTTTGTCTACTTGCTTTAATGTACTTTTAGCAATATTTCATCAATCAGATGCTGCCTCTTCTAATGTGCCAGAGGGATATTCTTTAAATTTCCATTAATACTAATAGTAAAGTGGGAGTATTCCCAATTTTATTTGCTGAATCCAATGAACGTTGAAATGATAGACGGGCCTGGTATTTGTACCTGAACCTGTGTCATGCACATAGATTTCTATCTTTGCTTTTAATTATTTTCCTACCATATATAAGACAGGAATGATTTGACTTCAGTAAAACTGCTTGTGAAATTATGATTTTAGCAGGTTTTCTTCACCACAATTAGCTGCATATGCATGTATTTTTATTGCCATATGGACATTATTTCAAGTTACTCTTAGTATAGAAGGTGGGCGGAATATTTGTTTGTATTCTAAAATAAAGTAATACGTATCTTAAATATGATTTAGATCTGTTGATTGCAGTTTTTATTAGAAAAATTTATTTAATATACATTCTGTAAATTATGGAAAATCATCCTTTAAATACCACCGAGTTGATGCACAATACAAATGTATTAATACCATGAACTTCCTTTTCAGCATCAGAAGCCTAGTGATTTTAGTATGTTATTCAACTTTCCACCCAGCATTTTCTAAACCAGAAACTTTTGCTTCGTATGCAGTTATAGTTTCGTATTCTTAAATGCATATTGACCTTATACAACTCAACTCTCCTCTTTCAGGTATTGTTTAGATGGACCTGTGATTTTTACCGATGATGTTACTTGGTTTTGTGAGGATTGCGAAGCAAAGGTGACATCTTTTCATGATAGTTGTACTCTTCTCCCATCTGGAAAAAACATCTCTCTAAATTCAGGAAATGATGCATCTCAAGCCAGAATAGAGCCAAAAAGCTGCATAGAGAGTGTAAAAAACAAGCAAGAGCCACAAAATATTATAGCTAAAACAATGGTGCTGTTATCTGATAATCACAGTTTGTCTCATCATGGGTTGTCTCAATGCATTAACAACGCTGAAAAAGAAAATAAGTTTGAGAAAGAGTTTCAACCAGATCCAAAAGATGAAGCTAATACTAGTGAGTCTTTAAATGCTACTGTTCCATACCCTATTGCTGATCCAGTCTGGAGGTAAGAAATTTTTTTTCCACCCTTTCAGAAGCTGATGAATTTTCTAGCTGCTATGATGAAGCATTGTCTAAAGTTGAATTTTCTGGCCAATAGGGGAAGTTTGCGCATCTCCGACCCAAGTTTTGGTACTGTCATTGGTCTTCTGGCCCATGTGTCCACTTTAGCAAGCCCCAAAGTTCTGGAGGAGACAAGATTTTTCCCTGATGTGCTTTGCCCAGACTTGCGCCCAAGAACTGCGGTGTGGCCAAAGTCTTTCATGAAATGTGGACCAAATATGGATAGCATTGCTCTTTATTTTTTTCCTGATAGTGAAAGGTGATTTTTCGGACAAACTAACATTATCTGATTCCTCTCTCTTTAATTCAGTTATAAATATGTCATGCTTTTACAGAGTTGAGAGGGCCTTTCACAAGCTGGTAGAGGACATGATGTACTTTGACCTTTCCTTAAGAACAGAGGTTGAAAATGCTGAGCTTCTAATTTTTCCTTCTATATTACTCCCTATTCAATGCCGAAGTGAGTCGCATTTATATTTATACTACTTTTTTCAATGGCACATATCAAATTTATTGTTTGTAAAACAAAATTGTGTCGGATTACTTCTGCAGGATTTCTAGAAAAGTACTACTTGTGGGGTGTCTTCAGAGCAAAGAAACCTTCACTGTAAAAATGATTTGGTATGTGGTGGAGAGCTTACTAGTATTGAAAAGGCCTTAAACCCTTTAGAAACAACAGAGTCCCTTCAAGACAGAGGACTTGTGGTAGTTCTAGTACAGTTAATTCAGTGTCTATACCCATTTTTTATATAATGTGAATTAGTACATTATAGTTTGCACCCGTTTGTTTAATCTTTTATATTTAAGTATTTTTTAGCTTAAATATAGTTATAGCTGATTTTTTTTATTTTTTTCAAATTAATTTTTTAGTCGTTCCTTAAAAATAGGGGGAGCTTACGGGAAAATAATTAAAAAATTATTTTCAATGTTTTTCTTGCAATGTATTTGAAAAATAAAATAAAATTTACAGCATAATTGGGATAGATGACAGCTGGTTTACCTTCATGCATTGCATTGCATTATTATTATAGTTTATTGGATTTTTTTTTTCTCAAACTATACCTGTCTCCTATCTTTTCTTAAACTACACATGTTTTTAGAAAATTGATCAGCATACACCATTTTCATGCTACATTGGAACCCCTATGTTTAAATTTTTATTTTAATTTAAATTATTAAAATAATATAAATATTCTGTTATATAAATATTTTTAATTGATTTCAAAAATACTTTTTTATTAAAATAATTTTTAATAAGAAAATAATATTATTAAATATAATTACTTATCTTGTATTATTTAATTTATATAAAACATTTTGTAGGTAAATATTTTTTTAATCTGAATTTTGTTTAATAATATATTTGCTTTAGCAAAAAGATTAAAACTTTTAATATTTTTAAAATAAATTTTTTTATTAAAAAAATTAAATTTTTTAATATTATTAAAATAATTTTTTGTTATTAAAAATTAATAGGGAAACAAAAGAAATGTGGAATTTGTCCATAACATGATCATAACAGAAACAATTGTTCCAACATGTCTTTATCTTAAATTTTTCCTTATACAAATGTAATTGTTTAAATATTTTATTTATAATATAGTATAATGTTTTTCTATAAATAAATTGTTAAACAAAAAGTATTATTATTTTTTAAAAAAAAAATATAATGACATAAATAAATAAATTATATTTACTAACATAATAATATCAAATTTTTAATTTTTTTACTAAAGTAAATATATTATTAGACAAAATTTGGATTCAAAAAAAATGTCCACCTACAAAATGTCTTATATAAATTAAATAAATCAAGATAAGTAATTTTATTTAATAATATTATTTTCTTATTAAACAATTTATTTTAATAAAAAAATTATTTTTAAAATTAATTAAAAAATACATTCATATAATATAATATTTATATTATTTTAATAATTTAAATTAAAATAAAAATTTAAAAATACAAATTAATTTTAAAAGAAAAAATCCGTACGGAAGTCGGGGGTGTTCAAACCCAACTTCCCATTGCAGCATGAAAATGATGTATATTGGGAATTTTTTTCAGAAACATTGCACTTTGGGAAAAATAGGAGAGAGAATCTATAATTTGAAAAAAAAAACCAATTTATTGTTTATGTAGACATTGTAAAATAATTTTAGAGTCATTCAATAACAAATTATCATTTGAATTAATTTAATATAATTATTTTAAAAGTCAATACACTTATTATATATGGTAAATTGTGATTGAATGACTCTGTAAGTTTTTTACACTTTCAGTGTATAATTTTTTTTTCTTCTTCTTATTATATATATATATATATATATATATATATATATATATATATATATATATATATTTCCCATGAAACCCATGGACAAGATCCCGCTCTTCATCTAATCTTTTCACTTTACGTAAATTAATTAATGAAAATGAAACCAAACACGAGATTCAAGTAAATTCATATCCAAAATAGACGACACAATATCAAATTGAACATATCTATAAAAAGGCATTTAAAAGGCCTAATAAAAAAAAAAGAGAGAATCTATTGGTTTTGATTTTTGTTGTCACACACACACATAGCTATTGGATAATTTTCATAATAATATTGTTCAATTCAATTATTTGGTTTAGTCAAAGGCAAGCACACCTTTGACTAATTTGATTCGATGGACCATTGTGCAAGCAAGATTGGAGTTATCCATTGCATCGAGAAATGTTTCCATTTATTATCTTTATGTAGCTTAACTCTCCAAAAATAATGATTAATGTAGTCATATTTAAGAGTTATGTTGGATAATAATAAGTTGCATATTGGTGGGTTAAGGAAACTAAAGGGTGTAAAAGTAAGATGATCACGAGTTCAAAGCCTAACACATACTCTCTTCTTCACTTCTAAACAAGGGTTCAAAAATATCTAAGATAAAACTTGAAGTGCATAATAGAGAAAAAGATACGAGCAAAAGAAGGCTCATGATCAAAAGAAACAAATAAAAAGAGAGTGAAGCTTAAAAAATAGATTCAAAAAACAAAAATAGATATGAGAGCTCTGAAACTTAAAACATGAAGTAGGTACAAATCTAGATACTAAATAAAAGAAGCTCGACTGCTTAGGCTAGGGATTGAAGGAAAGAGTGTTGAAGAATAAATCTCATATTTGTGGGTTAGAAACAAACAAATTAAAGGGTACATTGTAAGTAAGAGGATGATGTGTATAACACTATTAGAAGTTTGCTTATTAGCTGTGGAATTTTCACAAAAAATCGCAGAAAATTGGCTTCCTCCTAATTTTCCTACGAATTCCATTTTACAGGTAAAACCTTTATAGATATTTGGTTTCTGCCAATTATAAAGTCGCAAAAAATTTTGCGGCTAATATTTTGTAGGAAATTGTAGAAGAAAAGCTTCATGATGAATCAAGATTGATTCAAAGATGTTTTGATGATAACAAAGATGATGACAAAGGTGATGACAAAAAGCTCAAAGGTCAATCAAAGAATGAGTTCAAGATGTTCAGGAAAGAATCAAGAACACTTCAAGATTCAAGAGGAAAGTTGATTTCAAGAATCAAGAATCAAGAATCAAGAATCAAGATTCAAGGATCAAGCTTCCAAGAATCAAGATTAAGATTCAAGACTCAAGATTCAAGAATCAAGAGAAGACTTAATCAAGATAAGTATGAAAAGGTTTTTTCAAAAACTAAGTAGCACATGGATTTTTCTCAAAACATGTTTACCAAAGAGTTTTTACTCTCTGGTAATCGATTACCAGATTATTGTAATCGATTACAATGTTTTGGTAATCGATTACCAGTACCTTTGAACGTTGAAATTCAAATTCAAATGTGAAGAGTCACATCCTTTCACATAAAAGCTTTGTGTAATCGATTACACTGATTTGGTAATCGATTACCAGTAATAGTTTTTGAACAATTCAAAAGATGTAACTCTTCAATTGGTTTTTTGACTTTTTTCAAATTGGTTTTAAGTTTTTCTAAAAGTCATAACTCTTCTAATGGTTATCTTGACCAGACATGAAGAGTCTATAAAAGCAAGGCTTTGTTTTGCATTTCAAGTATCTTGAACAACCTTTACAATACAATCCTTTACAACCTTTGAATCTCTTTGAACTTCTTCTTCTTTGTGCCAAAAGCTTTCCAAAGTTTTCTGGTTTTTCTAAACCTTGAAAACTTGTGCTATTCATTTTTTTCATCTCTTCTCCCTTTGCCAAAAAGAATTCGCCAAGGACTAACCGCCTGAATTCTTTTTGTGTCTCTCTTCTTCCTTTTCCAAAAGAACAAAGGACTAACCACCTGAATTCTTTTGTGTCTCCCTTCTCCCTTGTCAAAGAATTCAAAACGACACAGTCTAAGAATTCTTTTGATTCTTCCCTTTCCCTTATACAAAAGTTTTCAAAGGACTACCCGCCTGAAAATTCTTTTGTATCCCCATTCACAAAGTATCAAAGGTTTAATCGCCTGAGATCTTTGTCTTAACACATTGGAGGGTACATCCTTTGTGGTACAAGTAGAGGGTACATCTACTTGGGTTGTTGATTGAGAACAAGAGAGGGTACATCTCTTGTGGATCAGTTCTAGTGGAGGGTACATCCACTAGGTTCAAAGAGAACAAGGGAGGGTACATCCCTTGTGGATCTTTGCTTGTAAAAGGATTTTTACAAGGTTGAAAGAAATCTCAAGGACCGCAGGTTGCTTGGGGACTGGATGTAGGCATGAGTTGTTACCAAACCAGTATAAAAACTCTGTTGTGTTTGTCTCCTTCTTCCCTACTATTTTACTTTCCATTGTGCATTTTAATTTCCACTTTTACTTTTGGTTAAGTTTCTCTTCTACTCCTTATTCTCTTAACAACATAGTAAAAGCCTTAGAAGAGTAATTTTTTAATTAGTAAAGGTTTAGGAATAATTAATTCAACCACCCCTTCATAATTATTCAGAGGCCACTTGATCCAACAAGTGGTATCAGAGCAGGTTTCTTGTAGAAAGTTTAATCACTTCAAGATTAATGGCCTCTTTAGATTTTTTGTCTTTCAAAAGTATTTTCAGGAACAAGTTTTTCCAAGATCATGATGAAGACCAAGTCAACTTGTGTCTCATGACAAAATCTGATGAGAAGAACAAAGAAAACTCTGTAAGGAAGAAGTGGTACATAGACAGTGGATGTTCCAAGCACATGACGGGTGATGTATCCAAATTTACAACCATTTCCCCCAAGAAAAGTGGACACGTTACATATGACGACTGTCATACCCTAATTTCGTCCGGGGACCATCCGTTGTTGGGATGCGACCCTCGTTTGACCACTTCAAGGTACTTTGCACCCATTGTTAGGCAATTCGTGAAGTTCTGAGACATGTCGGAAGTCAAAAGAAAGCATTGTAGCACAATCTGTGAAGTTCCATGACATGCCGAAATTTAAAAGGAAGTGTTAGTGCACAATCCGTAAAGTTCTGTAACATTCCAGAAGGAAAAAAAAGGGATGATTATGTAATCCGTAAGGTTCCATAACATTACAGAAAGAAAACAAGTATCGTTACGTAATTCGTAAATTTTCGTAACATTACGGAAAAAGAATCAGCAAAAAAAAGGCAAGGGGGTGTATTTAGTAAACAGGGGGTGCAAATAGCAACCAGGACCACTTGGGCCTTCTAGGAAGTTCTCCAGAAGACGGTGCCTTCTAGAGGAAGAAACCTAGCTTGCCTAGGCTAGCTGAGCTTGCCTGGGCGAGCTGGGTGGCAAGCTCCTCCCTCATTTTCCTATAAATAGGGGGAGGAGGGAAGAACAAAAATGTTCAACCCTCCTGGTATCTGAGAATCACTTAAAATTAGTGAGAAAAATTGTTTCCGTGAAGAAAATCCAAGTCGAGACGCTTTCGTAACGCTTTTGTGACGTTTCCGTGGGTGATTTCGCGAAGATTTTCAACCGTTCTTCGTTCGTTCTTCGTCGTTCTTCGGTCTTCAACTGGTAAGTTCCCAAAATCGAACTTTTAAATTCATTCTATGTACCCTTAGTGGTCCTCATTTGTTTCGCATGCTTTTATTTTTATTTTATTTACTTTCCGTACCCCCTTTTGACGTGCTTTAGTCATTTATTTAAGTCATTTTCTCGCCTAATAAAAAATAAAATAAATTTCCACCGATCATTCGTATTATAAAGGGTGTGGACCTTTAAATTTTTCTCCTTTCAATGGCATTAACCGATCATTCTCGCCAATCATGGAGGGGGAGCGGTTAATGCCGTTGTGTCAGATAGGCCGCGCAGGTCCACACCCTAGTAAAGGTCTTGAACAAGGCTCATGAGCCTCATCGCCAATTTTTCTCCTAGGGTCTCTCTTTTGGAACTACCCATGAGCTCTGAGCCTCATCGGGCTTTGCTAGTAAAGGTCTTGAACGAGGCTCATGTGGCTCAAGATATCTCTGTAAAGGGCTTTGGGGGACTCATCAATAATATCACCGCCAACAATTATCTCGCCTTCGCCGAAGAAGAAATCCCTGCCGAGGGGAGAAGGCATAACATGGCTTTGCATGTATTAGTCAAGTGCATGGACCACGTTGTAGCCAAGGTGCTCATCGATAACGGTTCTAGTTTAAGCGTAATGCCCAAAAGCACTTTGGAGAAATTACCATTTAATGCTTCCCATCTAAAGCCAAGTTCCATGATAGTCCGTGCCTTCGACGACACCCGCCGAGAGGTTAGGGGAGAGATCGACCTCCCTGTACAGATAGGCCCCCATACCTGTCAGGTTACCTTTCAAATAATGGACATTAACCCCGCTTACAGCTGCCTTTTGGGGCGCCCGTGGATCCACTCGGTGGGAGTTGTTCCCTCTACACTCCACCAAAAATTGAAATTCGTAGTAGAGGGGCATTTGGTTATCGTATCGGGCGAGGAAGAAATCTTGGTCAGTTGCCCGTCCTCGATGCCATATGTGGAAGCCGCGGAGGAGTTATTAGAAACAGCCTTCTAGTCTTTTGAGGTGGTAAGCATTGCCTATGTAGATTCCTTCTCTGGGCAACCTTGCCAGTCCGATACGGCAGTAATGGTGGCCCGAGTGATGTTGAGGAATGGTTATGAGCCTGGAATGGGTTTAGGCAAGGACAACGGCGACAAAACCAACCTGATAAGCGCTAGAGGAAACCGTGAGAAGTTTGGGTTAGGCTATAAACCCACACAAGTGGACATAAGGAAAAGCATTGCAGGAAGGAAGAACGAAGGTCAAGGCTCGCGATTGGGACAAGAAGTCGAAGGAAGCCCGCCCTGCCACATCAGTAGGAGCTTTATAAGTGCGGGTCTAGGACACGAAGGACAAGTCGTTGCGATATGTGAAGATGATTGTCCGAGTGGATCGAATTTGGTAAGACCATGCCCTCCTGGTTTCCGACTAGGAAATTGGCGAGTGGAGGAGCGCCCAGATATTTATGCGACAAGCATAATGTAACCCTTTGTGGCTTTTAAACTCTACAGTTGGGCCTAGGCTTTAGAGTTTCCTTTTGTTAAGGCTTTATGTCTTTTGTTCCTAAATTTATAATACAAAGCTCTTTCTTCATCTGTTCCTACCTCTCTACCCATTCTTATCCATTTGCATGTTTATTTCTTTACGTTTAAAACGCCAGATCCGACGACGAGTCCCTCGAAGGTACTAATACCTGGGACCCGACCATTGATTTCGAGCAAGAAACGAATCAAACGGAGGATGAAGAGGATGAGGTTGTGGGACTTCCCCCAGAGTTGGAGAGGATAGTCGCCCATGAGGACCAAGAGATGGGGCCTCATCAAGAAGAGACGGAACTAGTGGACTTAGGAACCGACAGTGGGAAAAAAGAAGTAAAGATAGGCACGGGTATGACCACACCCATCCGTGAAGAATTGACAGCCCTGCTAAAAGACTACCAAGACATCTTTGCTTGGTCGTACCAAGATATGCCTGGTTTGAGTTCTGACATTGTACAACACCAATTACCTCTAAATCCCAAGTATTCCCCGGTAAAACAAAAACTGAGGAGGATGAAGCCCGAGACATCCTTGAAAATAAAAGAAGAGGTAAAGAAACAATTTGACGCTGGTTTTTTGGCTGTCGCTCGGTACCCAGAATGGGTTGCCAACATTGTACCAGTCCCTAAGAAGGATGGGAAGATACAAATTTGTGTGGATTATTGGGACTTGAATCGAGCCAGTCCCAAAGACAATTTTCCTTTGCCGCACATCGATTAATACAACCAACTTCGCTTTGTTTTCCTTCATGGATGGGTTCTCCGGTTACAATCAGATAAAAATGACGCCAGAAGATATGGAAAAGACTACCTTCGTCACCCTGTGGGGATCGTTCTGCTATAAGGTGATGTCCTTTGGACTCAAGAATGCCGGGGCAACTTATCAACGGGCTATGGTAGCTTTGTTCCACGATATGATGCACCAAGAAATCGAGATCTATGTGGACGACATAATTGCAAAATCTGAGACCGAGGAGGAACACCTTGTCAACCTACGGAAGTTGTTCGAAAGGCTTAGGAAGTATCAATTAAGGTTAAACCCCGTTAAGTGCACTTTCGGGGTAAAATCAGGGAAATTGCTAGGTTTCATCGTAAGCCAGAAAGGGATAGAAGTGGACCCCAAAAAGGTGAAGTCCATCCTTGAGATTCCGGAACCCCGTACCGAGAGGCAAGTCCGAGGTTTCCTGGGATGTTTGAATTATATTGCCAGATTCATATCACAGCTCATTGCTATTTGTGAGCCGTTGTTCAAACTCTTACGCAAAAACTAAACCGTCCGCTGGAACGAGGATTGTCAAGAGGCGTTTGGAAGGATCAAAAAATGTCTCATGAACCCTCCTCTTCTTATGCCGTCGGTACCCGGAAGGCCTCTCATCTTGTATATGACGATTTTTGGACGAGTCAATGGGATGTATGCTGAGGCAACATGACGAGTCCGGGAAGAGAGAGTGCACTGTCTACTACTTGAGTAAGAAGTTCATGGCCTGTGAAATGAATTACTCCCTACTCGAAAGAACGTGTTGTCCTTTAGTCTGGGCGTCCCACCGTCTAAGACAATACATTTTGAGCCATACCACCTGGTTGATATCCAAGATGGACCCAGTTAAGTACATCTTTGAAAAGCCTGCTCTCACAGGACGGATCGCCCGGTGGCAAGTCTTGCTATCCGAGTTTGATATAGTTTACGTCACCCAAAAGGCGATTAAAGGAAGCGCCTTAGCAGATTATTTGGCTCAACAGCCTCTCAATGACTATCAGCTCATGCATCCCGAATTCCCGGATGAGGACATCATGGCCTTGTTTGAGGAAAAACTACACGAGGACCGGGACAAGTGGACCGTGTGGTTTGACGGAGCGTCAAATGTTCTAGGCCATGGCATTGGAGCAGTATTGGTCTCTCCAGACAATCAATGTATACCTTTCACAGCCAGGCTAGGGTTTGACTGCACCAACAATATGGCTAAATATGAAGTGTGTGCCCTGGCCGTCCAGGCAACAATTGACTCTAATGTCAAACTGCTCAAAGTATACAGGGACTCAGCACTGGTGATTCACCAGCTGAGAGGGGAATGAGAAACTAGAGACCCCAAGCTGATAGCCTACAAAGCCTATATCAAGGAGTTGGCTGATTCCTTTGATGAGATCTCCTTCCACCACGTTCCCCGGGAGGAAAATCAAATGGCGGATGCGCTTGCTACTTTGGCGTCCATGTTCCAGCTAACACCGCACAAGGACCTACCATACATTGAGTTTTGGTGTCGTGGCAGACCCGCACATTGTTCTCAGGTGGAAGAGGTACGGGACGGTAAGCCTTGGTATTTCGATATCAAGCGATTCGTTGAAAGCAAAGAATACCCACCGGGGGCTTCCGACAATGATAAAAGGACGTTGAGGAGATTGTCGGTCGGTTTCTTCATGAGCAGGAGCATACAATATAAAAGAAACCATGACATGACTCTCTTGCGATGCGTGGATGCCATGGAGGCGGACCTCATGATCAAGGAAGTCCACGAGGGTTCGTTTGGAACGCACGCCAATGGGCATGCTATGGCCAGGAAGATCCTGAGAACAGGTTATTACTGGCTCACCATGGAAAGTGATTGCTGCATCCATGTAAGGAAATGCCATAAATGTCAAGCGTTCGTGGACAATGTCAATGCTCCGCCACATCCTCTGAATGTCATGTCCGCCCCTTGGCCTTTTTCCATGTGGGGGATAGACGTCATAGGGGCCATTGAACCCAAGGCTTCGAACGGTCATCGCTTCATTCTCGTGGCAATTGATTATTTCACCAAATGGGTCGAAGCGGCTTCCTACACCAATGTCACGAGGAGTGTAGTGGTCAGATTCATAAAGAGGGAGCTGATTTTTCGGTACGGACTCCCTAGGAAGATCATTACTGACAATGGCACCAATCTGAATAACAAGATGATGCAGGAAATGTGTGCGGATTTCAAAATCCAGCATCACAATTCCACGCCCTACCGTCCAAAGATGAACAGAGCCGTGGAAGCAGCCAATAAGAATATTAAGAAAATTATTCAGAAGATGACAGTATCATACAAAGATTGGCATGAGATGTTGCCTTTTGCCTTGCATGGATACCGAACTTCGGTACGAACTTCTACTGGGGCAACATCGTACTCCTTAGTTTATGGAATGGAAGCGGTACTCCCGTTTGAGGTAGAGGTCTCCTCCTAGAGGATACTAGCAGAATCAGGTTTAGAAGAATCGGAGTAGGCTCAAACACGCTACGACCAACTTAACCTTATTGAAGGTAAGCGCTTGACGGCCATGAGCCATGGGCGCCTGTATCAACAAAGAATGAAGAATGCGTTCGACAAGAAGGTGCGCTTGCGCAAGTTCCACGAGGGGGACCTTGTGCTGAAAAAGATGTCCCACAATGTTAAAGATAATCGAGGGAAGTGGCCCCCGAACTACGAAGGACCTTTCCTCGTGAAAAGGGCTTTTTCCGGAGGGGCCTTGGTGCTTACCAACATGGATGGCGAGGAGCTACCTTTACCCGTGAACTCTGATGTTGTCAAGCGATACTATGCTTAGAATCTGGGGCAATTGAGGATATCGCTGCATGTTCTTTTATTTTTATGTGTGTTCCTCTTGGTTTCCCCCAGGGATTCCTGTCTACTGTAATTTTCTCGTCACAGTCTTTTAAAAGAAGAGAACATGAGTTTGAGGCTTCAGTCCTCACTTTGTGCTTTAAACCATGTGCGGATGTAATAAACTGGGCCCTTTCGCTCAGTCTATGGGATGCCCCAAGCGCTTAATTAAAACTGAACCTAACCAGCTTTCACTAAAAAGATTGTTGCATTTGAAAACACTCATGCATACACATACGCATGCATATTTTGTGATAACAGGGGCAGAATCATCTTAGACAGTGGTCAGATGCCGGGACGAAGCTAAAGGCAGAAACCAATCAAGGTGAAACGGTGACGCGGCCACAGTTTGTCGCGCAATGTCATTTCCTACTTTCAGGTACTTAGGGTCACGACCGATACATCGTCGTCCCTTGCCCAGCGTTGGACAAACGGAAAGCGTCGCTGCAAGGCAACCTAGTATCCTTTAAATTCCCAGCGATTATTACTATTGTGTCTTTAAAATATTGGATGTTTAATCTACCCTGAGGGGGTTCGAGTAAGCGAACACCGACCCATAGGAAACCGCACTTATTTGATACCCCCCAAAAAAATGCAGGTTAGCTCGCCTGGGCGAGCAACCCCTACACGAAGAGGGTTAAAAAGGGGGAGGGGGAAGGTTTCTGCACCCAAAAACTCTCCCCCCTCATTCAAAAACAAAGGCTCACGAGATTCACGAGTTTTGCCACCCTTAGGTCACCATTTTTCGTGTTCGGTGAAATGCCTCAATGGCATTTGCACATGATTTTGTGAAACTTAGCTTGTGAAACAAATTGTGCTCATATGGCTGCCATTGTGAGTGTGTGGGCAGTTTTGTAGAAGCTAGACTAAAGTGCCGGAAGCATGACTTACGCCTAGGAATCTAGGTTTTTCGTTTTGAATGTAAAAGATGCATGAATATTAGAACATGGTCGAGAGGTTGAATTTGCTGCCTCATGAGGGATACCATGCACCTAGGTAGCATGAAAAATACCTTTCAATAGTATGTACATATGTTAATATATAGCATGAAAAATACCTTTCAATAATATGTACATATGTGAATATATAGCATGAAAAAAATGCCTTGCAAAGTGTGTGAATATATAGCATGAAAATGCCTTGCAAAGTGTGTGAATATATAGCATGAAAAAAATGCCTTGCAAAGTGTGTGAATATATAGCATGAAAATGCCTTGCAAGGTGTGTGAATATACAGCAAAAAAATGCCTTTCAAAATGTGCATATATTGGATAGGTAGCGTAAAAATGCCTTTCAAAATGTGTATATTTATGAGTAGGTAGCATAAGGAGCCTTTCAAAAAATGTGCATATATGTGGGATGTAGCATAAAAAATGCTTGTAAAAAACATACATGGATGTGTGTCATAAAATGCCTTTCACCAAAAAATTTTATGTATGTGTAAATGCATGTATATAGATATGTGTCATAAAATAGCATATGCCCCAATGTGATTGTTTTGTAAAGTGCATGTTGGCACTCACACCATGTAAGTGTTGTTTGGCTCTTGTTCGTAATGATTGGTGTTCCTTGTAAATTAACTTTCCAAATGTTTGTCCTCGCAGGAAATGGCTCCGAAAAAGCTTTCTGCGAAGAGATCTAGGAGGGACACCGCGGCTGAAGGGACCAGTGCCGCTCCCGAGTTTGATAGTCATCGTTTCAGAAGCACCGAGCACCAGCAATGCTTCGAGGCCATCAAAGGATGGTCGTTCCACAGAGAGAGATGCGTCCAGCTCAGGGACGATGAGTACACAGATTTTCAGGAGGAGATAGCTTGCCAATATTGGACGTCGCTGGTCACTCCCATGGCTAAGTTTGACCCTGATATAGTCCTGGAGTTTTATGCTAATGCTTGGCCCACAGAAGAGGGAGTGCGAAACATGTGGTCATGGGTGAGGGGTCAGTGGATTCCCTTTGACGCAGATGCCCACAGCCAGTTCCTGGGTGACCCGTTAGTGTTGGAGGAAGGCCAGGAGTGCGAGTTTAGTCAGAGGAGGAACAGGGCCAATGGGTTCAACGAAGAGGCCATTGCCCAGCTATTATGCATACCGGGTCAGGATTTCGCCCGGACCGCTGCAGGGAGGTAGGTGCGAAGCATGCGCACCAGCATGACCACCTTGACCCAGATGTGGATGACATTGCTGCTCAGCAATGTCTTGCCTAGTGATCATAACTCCGACCTTCCTCTGCTGAAGTGTCAGTTGGTGCATGCCATCCTGACACGGATGAGCGTCCATGTGGCTCAGTTGATTGCTGACGCCATCTATTTATTTGCAGGTATGCCACCCACCAGGCACCCTCTAGACCCAGATAAGTCTAACAGGGCCCTGGGGTTTCCGGCATTGATCACGAGCCTCTGCAAGTCATTCGGGGTTCCCGTCACTCCTAGTAAGGTGATCCGACCACCGATCACCCGAACCTTCATTGAGAAGTATTGCACGCCTAGCCAGGCGCAGGGTGATGCAGCGCAGGCTGCAGACGCACCGCCACCACCTCATCAGGCTGATTCCGCTGGGTTATTAGGCATGGAGCGTTATCTACAACACTTGGTTCGCCAGCAGGCGGCCAACCACCGGGGGCAGGAGCAGATACATGAGTGTCTCTACCAGCTCTGCCTCAGTCAGCAGGGCCAGGGTTTCGTTCCTTTTGCGTGCCTTACTCTAGATCAGTTTAGGGCTGAGGTCGCATTGCCTGGAGATTGGCCCGAGGCCCAGGCAGGGGAGGCGCCTGCAGAAGCTCCCAGCGATGTAGAGGAGGCCCGCATGGATGAGGAGATGACGAACTTGCTCGGTTTCTTGGGAGGAAGCGGAGCTACGTGACCGAGGTCACCCCACTTTTTTGACATTTTTTCTTTTAGTTAGATATTGACATCTTCTGTTATTGTCTATATTGCTATTGACACCATTATTTTCTGTTTAGTTCATATGGTTACTAACATTACTATTATTATTTTTCAGCATTATGGCTCTCAGTTATTTCGTCACTATTTTTTGCGACTTACCATTTCGTGCGTTTTTCGTTTACCTTGTGGTTAGACGTAAGTAGGTAGTATGTGCCCCCGTCCGCACGAACTTTTAGAGAGGAAAAGAAAAAGAAAAAAATGAACAAATGATAAATAACTTAAAAAAGAAAAAAAAGGAAAAGGAAAAGAGAGCAAGTAAGAAAAGAAAAAGAAGGAAGAAAAAAAGAAAATAAATAAAAATAAAAGTTGTCTAGCTATAAAACAACATGCTTGTGAAAAGAGATAACTTCCAACTTTTCTTTAGAAAAATTCACTGATCATATAACCAGTTTTTGAGAAAATGTGTATACGCCTGAAGGGTGAACGTTGTGAGATTTTCCCGAACACCCAAGAATAGACTCGAATGAATGCACAAGTTGATAAAAGAACATATTTTGGAAACACTGGGTTGACTAAAATAGAGAAAATGAATCCTGAGCCCTAGCATCACATGACCAAAATTTTTTTTGACACTTGAGTGTCCATATAGGTGCATGCATGACTAGTTTTGCATAAAATTTCCAAATCATCATTGTTGCATTTGTGTCATGGAAATAATGTGGGACATCCCCTTTTATCCCTGAACCAGACCAACACCCTGACATATATCATGTACATCCGTTCTACAAGCCTTGAGCCAAAGTCCCAACTCACAATAAGCCTTGCCTTCAAAAGAAAACAAAAAAGAAAAGAAGATAAAAGGAGAAAAGGAGAAAATTCCCGATCAAAAGAATCGGAAGAAAGCAAAAAGGGAAAATTCCAAATCAAGAAAAATGGGAGAAAGCAAAAAAAGAAAGAGAATTCCCGATCAAAGATCGGAAGAGAACAGACGAAATATGCAGAAAGGTCTTAGATAAATACAATATCAGAACAATACAGATTTGTCACCAAGTAAACAAGAAAAGAAAGGAAACCATGACCTAAAGTGGTCCTCTCCCTTTGATATCCAACCAAAATCCTGTGTGTCAGTGACTTGTTCGCCTCACACTAAACAAAAACAGAAAAGGAAAAGGCCAAGAACACTCAAAGCCAAATTTCCCACAAAGAAACAAGCCATTCCCAAGGAAAAGTCCTGTTGATCCATGATCACGCATGTAATCTTTGATTTGATAGGAAATGATTTGCGAAGCCAAGTCATGACATATCTATGGTTCAGAATTAGGATGAAACACTTATCTGTGTGAGATTGATACACTTTGAGTGATTTTCTTGAACCCAGTGTTTCCTCTAAATGGTCATTCAGAAAAAAAAGCTAACATCCAAAATCTCATTTATGATTATGAGAATATTTCATCAGCATACTCTCCTTCCCCGGTAGACACATTGTTTTTCATCCAAAAAAGCATATGTTGCTCTGATAAGTTGAAAGTTTTGTCTCTTTACTAAAGCATTTCCGCATTTTTAGTAAAGAAAACACCAAGACTATTTTAGTCTCACAGGTTATCCAGAATTACGTAGGTCTGAGTTCCTCATTGAGGATACGTAGGAGCAAGAGCCTCGCTTTTGTCGGCCACCCCATAATATCTATCATACTGACCCTGCGGTCATGTGACAGCAGAGACAAATTATGGTTATTTTGCACACTTTTTCGCCATTCAGACACAGTCGTGTCCGATGGCACGCAGAGACTAACGTCGTCTCCTGCGCCTTTTGTCATCCAGAGGCGGTGGGCCCGATGACATGCGAAGACAAATTATGGTCATTCCGCACACTTTTTCGCCATTCAGACACAGTCGTGTCCGATGGCACGCAGAGACTAACGTCGTCTCCTGCGCCTTTTGTCATCCAGAGGCGGTGGGCCCGATGACATGCGAAGACAAATTATGGTCATTCAGCACACTTTTTCGCCATTCAGACACAGTCGTGTCCGATGGCACGCAGAGACTAACGTCGTCTTCTACGCCTTTTGTCATCCAGAGGCGGCGGGCCCGATGACATGTGAAGACAAATTATGGTCATTCCGCACACTTTTTCGCCATTCAGACACAGTCGTGTCCGATGGCACGCACAGACCAGCGTTGTCTTCTGCGCCTTTTGTCATCCAGAGGTGGCGGGCCCGATGACATGCGAGAACCATTTGGTCCCGCACTTTTTACTTTTGTCATCCAGAGGCGGTGGGCCCGATGACATGCGAGAACCATTTGGTCCCGCAATTTTTACTTTTGTCATCCAGAGGCAGCGGACCCGATGACATGCGGAGACAAATTATGGTCATCCGCACGCTTTTGCTATCTGTAAGAATCAATGAGTGATAAATGCGTAGAGACATGTTACGGTCATTCTATGCCTTTTGTCATTCAGGAGCAGCAAGTTGAGTGATAAACGCGCAAAGAAAAATTATGGTCATTCTGTGCCCTTTGTCATTCAGGAACAGTAAGACGAGAGGTGGGAGGAGACAAATTATGGTCATTCCCCACACCTTTTCACCATCCAGAGGCGATCTTGTCCGGTGGCACGCAGAGACAAATTATGGTCATTCTACGCCTTGCCACCCAGGCTCGATCGTGTTCGAAGACACGCAGAGACAAATTATGATCATTCTGCGCCTTGTGTCAACCAAGAGGAACGAATTCGACAGTATCAGGTTGATGTGTCGGTACTGATCACTTGCAAAATATTTTGCAGGTTCCGCTGGCAGGGAGATTCACCGGCCGAATGGTGTTTCGCCGAAGGAAATTAGTGTCTTCTCTTTACTTCCCTTTTATCTCCAATAAAAGACAAGTAAAGCGGGGCAACTGTCATGCCCTAATTTCGTCCGGGGACCATCCGTTGTTGGGATGCGACCCTCGTTTGACCACTTCGAGGTACTTGGCACCCATCGTTAGGAAATTAGTGAAGTTCCGAGACATGCCAGAAGTCAAAAGAAAGCATTGTAGCACAATCCATGAAGTTTTGTGACATGCCGGAAGTTAAAAGGAAGTGTTAGTGCGCAATCTGTAAAGTTCCGTAACATTCTCGAAGGCAAAAAAGGGGATGATTACGTAATCCGTAAGGTTCCGTAACATTACGAAAAGAAAACAAGTATCGTTACGTAATTCATAAATTTCTGTAATGTTACGGAAAAAGAATCAGCAAAAAAAGGTAAGGGGGTGTATTTAGTAAATAGGGGGTGCAAATAGCAACCAGGCCCACTTGGGCCTTCCAGGAAGTTCTCCAGAAGGCACCGCCTTCTGGATGAAGCAACCTAGCTCGCCTGGGCAAGTTGGGTGGCAAGATCCTCCCTCATTTTCCTATAAATAGGGGGAGGAGAGAAGAACAAAAATGTTCAACCCTCTTGGTATCTGAGAATCACTTAAAATTAGTGAGAAAAATTGTTTCTGTGAAGAAAATCCAAGCCGAGGCGCTTCCTTAACACTTCCGTGACGTTTCCGTGGGTGATTTCTCAAAGATTTTCAACCGTTCTTTGTTCGTTCTTCGGTCTTCAACCAGTAAGTTCCCGAAATCGAACTTTTCAATTCATTCTATGTACCCTTAGTGGTCCTCATTTGTTTCACGTGCTTTTATTTTTATTTCATTTACTTTTCGTACCCTCTTTTGACGTGCTTTAATCATTTATTTAAGTCATTTTCTCGCCAAATCAAAAATAAAATAAATTTCCACCGATCATTCGTATTATAACATCCTTTAATTTATGTTAAAATGAATTCCGACCGTTCGGTCATGCCGTAACCACGTTTAAAACCAAAAAAAGAGGCAAAATAATAATATAATAATCAAGAAATATCTTTCAGTAAAATCAATCAAAAAAAATCAATCGGACGTTTTTTTTGGGATTTCCCTTTCTTAATCAAATTGACTAATAACCAAAGTGAAACTAAGGCCAAAATTAATTCATAAATCAAATTTTTGTCATCACCTAAAAAAGCCATTTCTAAGGTCCAACGCCATAAAATGGTCTTTTCCGCATTGTCATACCCTAATTTCGTCTGGGGACTATTGTTTGATGGCATGCAACCTTTGGTTGACCGCTTCGAGGTACTTGGCACCCTTTGTTGCACAATACGTGAAGTTCTGAGACATGCCGGAAATCAAAAGGAAGCATTGTTACGCAATCCGTGAAATTCCGTAACATGCCGGAAATCAAAAGGAAGTATTGTTACGCAATCTGTGAGTTTCCGTAACATTCCGAAAGCTAAAAAAGGTGTAATTACATGACCCGTAAGGTACCGTAACCTTACGGAAAGAAAACAAGTATCGTTACGAAATTCGTAAAGTTTCGTAACGTTACGGAAAAAGAATCACCAAAAAAACAAAGGGGGTGTATTTAGTAAAAACAGGGGTCCAAATAGCAACCAGGCCCACTTGGGCCTTCCAGGATGTTCCTCCAGAAGGCAGTTGCTTATGGAGAAAGCAACCTGGCTCGCTTGGGCAAGCTGAGCTCGTCTGTGCGAGCTGGGTGGCAAGCTCCTCCCCTATTTTCCTATAAATAAGGGGAGGAGTGAAGAAGAAAGGGGTTCAACCCTCCTGGTATTTCGGGATCACTTAAAATTAGTAGGGAAAATTGTTTCCGTGAAGAAAATCCAAGCCGAGGCACTTCCGTAACATTTCCGTGGGTGATTTCGCGAAGATTTTCAACCGTTCTTTGTCATTCGTCGTTCGTTCTTCGTCGTTCGTCGGTCTTCAACCGATAAGTTCCCAAAATCGAACATTTCAATTCATCCTATGTACCCTTGGTGGTCCCCAGTTGTTTCGCGTACTTTTATTCTCCTTTCATTTACTTTTCGTACCCCATTTTTGACGTGCTTTAGTCATTTACTTAAGTCATTTTCTCGCCTAATCAAAAAATAAAATAAATTTCCACCGATCATTTGAATTGTAATATCCGTTAATTTCTGTTAAAATGAAATCTGACCGTTCGGTCATGCCGTAACCACGTTGGAAACCAAAAAGAGGTAAAATAATAATATAATAATCAAAAAATATCTTTTAGTAAAATAAACCAAAAAAATCAATCGGACGTTTTCTCTTTGGGATTTCTCTTTCTTAATTGAATTGACTAATAACTAAAGTGAAACTAAGGCTAAAATCAACTTGCAAAGTCAAGCTCGTCCGCAAAAAATCACTAAAAAGGATTTTAAGGTTCGATACCTCAGTTTTTCTCACCAAGTAAAAATGGATCATTTTAAGGTCCAACGCCTTAAAAGGACCACCTTCTAAGTAAAAAGAATCGCTTGATTCGCCATTTTGAAAGAACTACGTAGGTTTGATTTCCTCTTCGATGGAGGGTACGTAGGAGCAAGAGCCCCACTTTTGTCGACCTCAATAATTAAAAAGAAATAAAAGTTTAGATACACAATTTCACGCGATTCTAATTTAAGGCTGTTGTCCTTTGGAACAAACGTGAGAGGTGCTAATACCTTCCTCAAACATAAATACAACTCCTGAATCTAGAATATTCTTCATGACCGGTTTCCTTCGGTTTTTTCAATGTTTTCCACAAATAAACATTGGTGGCGACTCCGCGCATTTTCCTCCTTTGGAAGACATACCCGTGAGCCTCGCTTCGCTCGCCCGCAAAAGGGTAGGTTGCGACAGTTGGCGACTCCACTGGGGATTGTTTTTGTGAGTTTGGCCTATTTTAGGAAAGTGTGGAATTGTGAAACTTTTGTGTGTGCATTTTTTCTTGAACTGTGTAAAAATAATAAATGTTGTCTTTTCCACATTTTTACACTGCATTCTAAGCACCCACGGGTTTGAGTAAAAAGGGGGCCCTATACCCGGGTCCATGGGAATCTAAGGAGTGGAGGTGGATCTATGGTCATGCTAGGTCTTCGACTTGCTTGATAGTAGTGAAACCTCGTCTAGAGCTTTCTCTCTTTATAATGTGTTGTCGCTGGTATTCCATACCGCCGCAATATTATTATCTTGAGTGATGATACCTCTAGAAAACAGCCATGTGAGATATGGATCGTTGGGAGTAGTTATTAGAGACCCCTAGATATTATCCTATAGGTCCCTAAAATAGGGGCACGGAGCAAACACGCTGTGTGCCGTTTTAAACACTGCCATGCATGTAGTCCTAAATGTCATCTACGCCTTTGCTTGTAATCATTTGTGGATATTTTCATACTCTATGCATCCCCGTGTTATGCTTTTGCGCGTCTACATCATGTCGTCACGCACGCGTTGTATGTTGGTCTCATCTTTCGTCATGGGAAGCCGGAAGATCCATATCACCTTCTTAACTACACACATGGGGCACTGCACCCCCAAGTGTGCATGTAAGAAGAGATAATTTTCGGGGCTCTCGTGTCCGTAAATGCATTCATATCATGCATCACATAAGCATCTCTTCATGGTATCGTAATGAACATATCGTTCCTGCATTTATCCATTATCATATTCCAGCCTCACATTTTGCATGAGTCATTGCATCATCATGCATATGCGTTCAACAAACTTTTTTGATCTACAAATTGTATACCAATTGTTTTCATGTTTGCTCATGCGTTATCCTTGCATTTTCCTCTGCAATGCAAAAACAAAAAAAGGAAGCATGAAAATTCGTGATGCATTCTTAGTTGCATGTGTTAGGTACCATGAGCCAACCATGTTGGGATCATAAACCCATTTCTAAAATAAAAAAAAAACACAAAAACAAAACAAAATGATTGAGCATGGTACCTAATGCGTGGTTAACTAAGAAAGGATGTTTCTTCGGGCATCTCAATTTCATAATTACATTTTCCATGCATAGCATGCGTATTCCCGAGTCTTTCATTCCTATGAAATGTTGTTGAAGTATTGGCGATCAAAATTGCCATTTCCTGGGTTATGGGGTTGAACCAAGCTCGTACTTTTACGAAAAGGTTCATCAAGTCAAGTTGAAGCATGGAAGTAACCATCTTGCAAAAATTGGGGCAAAAGATGGATCGTGTTACATCATTGCTTCGTCTACTGCCAAACACATTTAGGATTGTTGATATCCTTGTTACTTCCAGCTTCACCTTGATGAAGATGTCATGGACCATGTTGAAAATCTAAATTGATTCAACCCCATATCCTGCGTAAAAATTCACAATACTTCAACTGTGCACCATTCGCATGCATCCATGTTGTTCATTGGTTGCATTGCTAATTGCATTTTTTCCTTGAAAAAAAAAAGAACTTAATCATTGTTATAAAAAAGAAAAGAACACGCTTTACGGTGCCCTTACCGAACCCGTGCTAGAGCTAGAGTAATGGGTAAAGCGGAGGAGGTACAAGAGAAGATGAAGGCCGACATGGAGGCCATGAAAGAGCAAATGGCCACGATGATGGAGGCCATGATGAGCATGAGGAAGATAATGGAAGCTAATGCAGTTACACTTGCCACTACTAGCGCTGTTGCTAAGGTGAACCCGATGCCCCCATCTGATCTCAACCAATGAATCATCCAACCTCAGATATGGTAGGAAAAGATTTGGGAAGTATGGACGGCCCCATGATGTGCAAATTCAAAATGAGCACGCCTTCCCGCCATATGGCTTGCCTCCCAACTATACACCACCCAATGTGGCGTACACTCCCAATGAGGATGTCAATAACTCCACTCCCATGCTCATTGAGAGCCGACAACCTCATCATGCACATGTCTCTTAAACCGTGGGGGAGACACATGAAATTCGCCACCACAATCTAGCCGACTTCGAGCCTTGCCTTGGATATGCCACTAAAGGGCAAGCAGTTGGTGGTATACCCCGGTAAAACACTTTGGAGAGCCCACAGTATCACCCATAACTACACCTCTTGCATTCCACAACAAGTGAAAACCCTCATGCTATGGCAGAAATAGGAAAGTTGGATCATCTAGAGGAAAGGCTCAGGGCCATTGAAGGAGGTGAAGATTATGCCTTTGCTAACCTAGAAGAGTTGTTCCTAGTACCCAATATCATCACCCCTCCTAAGTTCAAGGTACTGGACTTTGACAAGTACAAGGGGACTACTTGCCCCCAAGAACCATCTAAAGATGTATTGCCAGAAGGTAGGGCCATACGCAAAAGATGAGGAATTGCTGATACATTCCTTCCAAGAAAGTCTTACTGGGGTAGCTGTTACCTGGTACACTAACTTGGAACCTTCTCGAGTCCACTCATGGAAGGACCTAATGGTTGCCTTCGTTAGGCAGTGTCAGCACAATTCTGATATGGCTCTAGATAGGATGCAACTATAGAACATGTGCAAAAAGGAGCATGAATCCTTCAAAGAATACACCCAAAGGTGGAGGGATCTGGCAGCCCAAGTGGCACCCCCAATGATGGAAAGGGAGATGGTAATCGTGATGGTAGACACATTACCAGTATTCTACTATGAAAATGGTGGGTTACACACCTTCAAGCTTTGTGGATATGGTCTTCACCGACGAAAGGATCAAAGTAGGTATGAAAAGAGGCAAATTTAATCATCTTGCTTGGACGAATGAGAAAACTGCGGCAAATGAAGAGGGTGAGAATGAGGGAGAAGCCCATGCTGTGACTGCCATTCCTATACAACCAAGTTTCCCACCAACCCAACAATGTCATTATTCAGCCAATAACAAACCTTCTCCTTACCCACCACCCAGTTATCCACAAAGGCCATCCCTAAATCAACCACAAAGCCTGTCTACCGCACTTCCTATCACAAACACCACCTTTAGGACGAACCAAAACACCAACTGAGGAAGGAATTTTGCAGCAAAGAGCCTGTAGAATTCACCCCAATTTTGGTGTCTTATGCTAACTTACTCCCTTATGTTGGACAAGTGGCCTCAGATATCTTAAGAATGGGGGGTTGAATTAAGATATTACAAATTATTTCCCCAATTAAGAATTCTATTTAACTTTCTATTCAAGTTATAAATTCCCTTAATAATGAATTTCTTAAATGTTGATTCAAATAGAACAATTTGAATATGAATATAAAACAATAATAAATAAAGGAGTTTAAGAGAAGAGAAAGTGCAAACTCAGATTTATACTGGTTCGGCCACACCCTTGTGCCTACGTCCAGTCCCCAAGCAACCCGCTTGAGAGTTCCACTATCTTGTAAATTCCTTTTACAAGTTCTAAATACACAAGGACAATCCTTCCTTTGTGTTTAGAATTCTTTCACAACAAGAGACCCTCGGTCTCTTAATCCCTTTTCAGAATGAAGAAGAAGAAAAGAAGAAATCTCTCTTGAAAGAGATAGATTGAACAATTTGAGCACTCAAATAATTCCTTATTGAATCACAAGTGTTTTGGCCAAGGAATTTGTAAGAGAATAAAACGATTTTGCTTTTTAAGAGGATAAGACCTTTTTGTTCTGAAAAACTCTTCGCAAATTCGTGTCTCAAGTCACATATATATAGGCCTTTGATAGCCATTCAAGAACCACATAAAAAGATGTGATTGTTGAGAATATTTTCTGAAAATCTGCTCTGGTAATCGATTACAGTATATGTGTAATCGATTACAAGCTTTAAAATTTGAATTAAAACGTTCAGAAACTGCTGGTAATCGATTACCATATATGTGTAATGGATTACACAGTGCAAATTTTGAATTCAAATTTTAATAGCTGTTGTAAATCAGTTTTGGCCACTGGTAATCGATTACATCCTCTGGTAATCGATTACCAGAGAGTAAATTTCTTGTAAAAGACGTTTTAACTTAAATTTCTTGGTCAAACCTTTTGCTACTTCAATTGGAATTCCCCTCCTATTTAATATACCCTTTCTAAGACTAGAGACTTGTCTTGATCATCCATCTTGAATATCTTTAATTTCTTTGTCTTGAATAAAGCTTTGAGACGCATGTGAACCTTTGGCATCATCAAAACATTCAGCTTGATCCTTTGTCTACACCTTATCTACTTGATAATGCAATGGTAGTCATAACCCCTGCTAGGTTTCCTCAACCTCCATTTTCTGAGGATATGACTCGAACGCAACGTATGCTTGTCATGGAGAAGCCCCAGGGCATTCCATTGAGCACTGTATGACCTCAAAGCGCAAGGTGCAAAGTCTAATTGATGCGGGCTGGCTGAAATTTGAGGAGAATCGCGTGTAAATCCTGACATTGACAAGAGATGCCACACATGGGGCAATTTTGAAAGCTGTTGTTAGATGTCTCTAATGACTCATCAAGATTTTCAAGTTTATACCATTATTGTAAACCACAGTTACAATGCTAAATAAAATGGATAAATTTGATATCTTTGTCCCTCATCCTCTCACAAACGCATCTTTGCTTATTCAACTTTCACCGGAATGTGGGTGCAAGCCATTGGTCTGTTTGCTCAAGCGATCTGTGCTCCTGAGTTTGGACTTTCAAGACCGTTCAATCAGAAATTACTCATGCTACACATTTGGTGGGGGTGCCATAAAACGACGAGTAAAAGCAAAAAAAAAAAGAAGAAGAGTTCAAAAAGAAAAAGAAAAAAAAAAGCATTTGATTGACTGTGTTTTCAAGACGCTCATGTGACCTCATTTTATCATTCTGGAAAGTTTGTCTTTTTAGAGAGAAGTGAGTTATCAAGAATAGGATGTTGGACAAATGGCCTCAGTTATCTTGAGAAGGGGGGGTTGAATTAAGATACAAAGACTATTCCCCAATTAAACTTTCACTCTCTCTTTTTGGATTAACAATGCACCCTGTCATACCCTAATTTCGTCCGGGGACCTTTGCTTGATGACATGCGACCTTTCTTTGGTCCTTGTGAGGTGCTTGGCATCCATCATTGGGCAATTTGTGAAATTCCAGGACATGCCGAAAAACCAAAAAAATATTGATGCACAATCCGTAAGTTTCCGTGACACACCGGAAATCAAACGGAAGCATCGTTGCATAATTAAGTGAGGTTCCGTAACATTCCGTAAGTCAAAAGGGGGATGATTATGTAATCCGCAAGGTTCCGTAACATTACGGGAAGAAAAACAAGTATCGTTACGAAATTCGTAAGTTTCCGTAACTTTACGAAAAAAAGAATCACCAAAAAAAGCAGAGGGGGGTGTACTTAGTAAAAATGGGGGTGCAAATAGCACCCAGGCCCACTTGGGCCCTCTAGAATATTCCTCCAGAAGGCTGTTGCTTCTGGAGGAAGCAACCTGGCTCGCCTGGGCGAGCTGAGCTCGCCTGGGCGAGCTGGGCGGCAACCACCTCCCCTATTTTGCTATAAATAGGGGAGGAAGTGAAGAAGAAAAGGGTTCAGCCCCTTTGGCACTTCTCTCTCTTTCGAATTTGCTTGGAAAAATTGTTTCCGTGAAGAAAATCTAAGCCGAGGCGCTTCCGAAACGTTTCCGTAACGTTTTCCGTGAGGAATCTCGCAAAGGTTTCAACCGTTCTTCGACGTTCTTCATTCGTTCTTCGATCTTCAACGGGTAAGTACCTCGAACCAAGCTTTTCGATTCATTCTATGTACCCGTAGTGGTCCACATTGTGTTTCGTGCATTTTTATTCTCGTTTTGTTTACTTTTTATACCCCCTGTTGACGTGCTTAAGCCATTTTACTTAAGTCATTTCTCGCTTAACTTAAAAATAAAATAAATTTCCACCGAACGTTTGAATTGTATTATCCATTAACTTCGGTTAAAATAAATTCCGACCGTTCGGTCGTGCCGTAACCACGTTGGAAATCAAAAAGAGGTAAAAAATAATATAATAATCAAAAAGACATCTTTTAGTAAAATAAAGCGGAAAATCAATCGGACGTTTTCTCTTTGGGATTTCTCATTCTTAATCAAATTGATTAATAACTAAAGTGAAACTAAAGGTTAAAATCAATTCGCCTAGTCAAGCTCGTCCATAAAAATAGGCTTTTGAAGTTTGTCATTTCATTTTCTCACTAAGTAAAATGGATCATTTTTAAGGTCCAACGCCTTAAAATGATCACCTCTTAAAGTAAAAAAGAATCACTTGATAAAAAAGAACTACGTAGGTCTGATTTTCTCATCCCAAATTGAGGAATACGTAGGAGCAAAGGGAAACACCCTTGTCGACCACAAAAAGAGAAAATATAAAAAGGGTATAAAGGATATAGAGACATAAAAAGGGAACATAAAAAATCAAAGTCATGTTTGCACATTCGATTAAAGGCTGCCGTCCCTTGGGGCGGACGTATGGGGTGCTAATACCTTCCCCGTGCGTAAATACAACTCCCGAACCTTTCACTTAAAAGTTCGTAGATCGCGTCTTTTCCGGTTTTTCCGACGTTTTCCTTAAATAAACGTTGGTGGCGACTCCGCGCGTATTCCTTTCATGGAACACGCATCCCGCGAGTCTCGCGTCGCCCTCCCGCCGAAGGGTAGGTTGCGACACACCCTTAACGTGAATTACTCAAAAGACAATTCAAAATAAACTTCTTTAAAAGCAAAAGATAAATAGCAACAAATAAAAGAAGTTTAAGGGAAGAGAGGAATGCAAACTTGATTTATACTGGTTCGGCCACTTCCCATGCCTACGTCCAGTCCTCAAGCAACCCACTTGAGATTTTCCACTCTCTTTGTAAAACTCCTTTTACAAAGTCTGAACCATACAAGGACAACCTTTCCCTTGTGTTTAGGAATCCTCTACAACAAGAGACCCACGGTCTCTTAATCCCTTTTCAGAAGTAAGAAGAAGAGAAGAAGAAATCTCTCTTAAAAGAGATCGATTGTACAATGAAGATCAATCAAAATTCCTTATTGAATATGCAAGTGGTTGACCAAGGAATCTTTTTGAGAGGATAGGACATTTCAGTTCTGAAAAACTCTTAATCTTTTGAGAGGATAAAACTTTTTGGGCAATAAAAACTCTCTTTGAATTCGTGTTTCCAAGTCACCTTTGATGTCCATTCATAAACCATTTTAATAGATGTGACTCTTGGAAATTATTTTCTGAAAATCCCCTCTGGTAATCGTTTACAAGACTTGTGTAATTGATTACAGGCTTTAAAATTTGAATTAAAACGTTCAATAAACTACTGGTAATCAATTACCATCCATCTGTAATCAATTACACATTATAAATTTTGAATTCAAATTTCTAGTGACTGTTATAAACATTTTCAGCTGCTGGTAATCGATTACCAGAGAATAAATCTCAATTTAAAATGATTTAGATAGAATTCTTTGGCCAAACCTTTTTCTTTTTCGATTTGGAAACTTCTTCCTAAGATTCTAGAGATCAACTTGATCATATATCTTGATTTTCTTGGATTCTTGGATTCTTGTCTTGAATAAAACTTAGAAGCACTTGATCCTTTGGCATCATTAAAACATCAAAAAATCTTGCTCCATCAACTGAAAAAATCCTTCAACAATTTCTCGTCCTTGGAAAATTCTTTTTGCAAGAATCAACTGCTTCTTTCATTTTTCCTCACTACGAGGTTGTGAAAACAAGACAATGATTGGTACCTCAAAGCCTTACACTGGGGCAATGGGGGGCACCGTGCATGAACCTCAAGCGAACCTAGGGGCAGATTAGAAGTTCTCACCCAATAGGTTCCCTGCTACAAGGTCATGATGAAAGACAATGATTGGTACCTCAAAACCTTACACTGGGGCTATAAGGGGCATCGCGCATGAGCCTCAAGTGAACATAGGGGCAGATCAAAAGTTCTCACCCGTCGATGTTTTTAAACACAAAAAAGGGGGGCACAAACCTTGGAATTTCTATGGATTGATTAAACATCAAACGGCTCCATTGCCGTCACTCCAAAATGGTCAAGTGACTAAATCAAACAGAACAAACACTCTGAGGGAGTCCTCGGAGAGATTTGCAAAGATAGGATAAGGTTGCACGAATTATCGCCTCTTTCAAAAGGACAACCAATCTGTGTTTTCCAAAAAAAGAATAAATCAAAATCAAAACCACAAAATAGGGAAAGAATGTCATGAACATTGTACAACTTTCCATTGCCTTGCATTGTTTCATATGAGGTCCGCATTTACCAAATTTCATGACAAAGGTTGCATGCATCTGCATCCCTAAAAAAAAACATGTTAACTGCATAGATTTCCTACATCTAATGTCCAATCTTTTGAATTTGGGATGATCGGCCCTCTCAATGTGTCAATCTCTTGCTTTCTCATAAGGGTGGACCCTTGGGTACTAGTACCCTCACCTTTAGAGGGCTACAAGCCCTCGCTTTCAGAGGGCTGCACGCCCTCGCCTTTAGAAGGCTGCACGTCCTTGCCATCAGAGGGCTGCACGCCCTCACCATCAGAGGACTGCACGCCCTCACCTTCAGAGGACGGCACGTCTTCGCCTTTAGAGGGCTACGCGTCCTCATTTTCAGTGTGCTCCATATCCACGCCTTAAGAGAATTTAAGGTCCTCTGCCCTTAAATGCTTAACCGAGACTTGCGCTCCCGGTTAAGGGGCCAGTAGTTCCCTTTTATTAGTTCCTGGGTCACCCCCTGATATTCAAGGGCAACCAACTGTGCAAGCACAACCAGAGAGGGAGGCTATCACGCAGCTACTATGCATACCGGTGCAAGATTTCACTCGTGCCACTGTAAAGAGACGAGTGCGGATCATGCGCACCAACATGACCACTCTTATACAGATATAGATGACGTTGCTACTTAGCAACATTCTGCCCAGCGACCGCAGTGCCGATCTCCCCCTGCGGAAGTATGAGTTGGTCTGTGCCGTCCCGACATAGGTAAGTATGCATATGGTTCAATTGATTTCTGATGTCATCTATTATTTGTAGGGGTTGTGCCCACAAGACACCCAGTGGACCTGGAGAAGTCTAATAGGGCCCTGGGGTTTCCAATTCTAGTTACGAGTCTCTGTCAGTCCTACAGGGTGCCCGTTCCCCCCAGCAAGGCCATGCCATCATGACATAGGTAAGTATGCACATCGCTCAACTAATTTCTGATGTCATCTATTGTTTGTAGGGATCACGCCCGCAAGACATCTAGTGGACCCGAAGAAGTCTAATAGGGTCCTAGGGTTTCCAGCTCTAATTACGGGCCCCTGTCAGTTCTACGGAGTGCCCGTCGACCCCAACAAGTTCATCAGGCTCCTATTAATCGGGCTTTCATTAAGAAGTACTGTGCCCCCAGGCAAGCGCAGGGCGAGACACCACAGCAGCCTAGGGATGGCCGGCAGCGGGTAACAAACGCACTGCCACCCCGTCTAGAGTTCACCTCAGCTCATCCACAAAAAGGTTAGAGCATTGCCTATGACCCGTGGCCGACTAGCAGGCGACCAAGTCCGAAGCCAAAGGTAAGCAAAAGTACTAGGTCCGTGATCGACAAGTCATCAAGCGTCCAGCTCAAGACGTTAAAAAAGCGCTACTAAGAGGCAACCTAGTACCCTTTAAATTTCTGCTTGTTATTTGATCACCCTTTGTTTCCCAAGTCATAGTAGGACACACCTAGTTGCTCATGATCCTAGGAGTTTAAATAAAACAAGCACAAGCTCGGAGGGTAGTCATACCTCACAAAATATATATGTATGTGTGTTTAGGTAGTGAAAATACCTTAGATATGCATGTATATAGCAAAAATACCTCACAAAATATATATATGTATGTTTAGGTAGCAAGATACTTTGGATACGCATGTATATAGCAAGAGTCCGGTGGCATGCGGAGCCACACGACCGTGGGATCCCCGATTCGTATTCTTTTTCAGTTTATGTTTCATCATTTATCATTTGTATGTTATTTTATTTTTATAACTTGAGGGACTAACATTTGTTTTGTTTTCTCTATTTTATTTTGTTTTGTGCATACGTGTTGTTTGGACTGTTGCGTTAGTGCTTACTTCGTTATTGTTGATAATGTTTGTTGAAATTCTGGAACCTTGTAGAGTTTTCCTTTAGGAACGTCGTCCTAAAAATAGAACGAACAAAAATCAGGATAACACCAAGAATTGGAAAAGAAAGAGGCGTTGTGAACAAATGTCGTGTCTATATATAAAGAAAAGAAAATAGTTTTTTATATGTAAAAAAAATGTATGGAAAGATTTTGTGTGTGTGTAAATAATGCGTTAAAAGAAATTCTTGTGTGTGAGTAATGAGTGTATATAAAGAAATTTTTTTATAAACCACGAGTGTATGTTGAAAAACGAAAAAGAAATCTTTGAACAAGAATAGAGTTTTTATATAGACCATGTTGATATAAAGAGAAAGAGTTTTAATGCGTGTGTATACAGAAAAAGTTCGTCGTGTATAGGAATGTAGGTGTACAAAGAAAAGCTTTTCTCATAGATGGCGATGGATGTATAGTTTTTGCGAACATAAAAAAATGAAACAAAAAGAAAAAGAAAGAAAGACCTCGAAGGTCGGCATGTTATGGTCATAGGAAGCATAAATCATTCGTAAAGAGCAAACATATCTTTTGGAAACAAGAGACTGACGCTAAGAGTTTATTTTCCAGAATAACTGAGATAAGAACGGATGGATTCATTGAACCAATGAAAGAACATAATTTGGAAATATTGGGTCTACTTGTGTAAATCCCAAGCCTTAGTATCACAATGCCATAAACTAGATGCTTGAGTACCCACCTAGTTGTAGCCATGACTAATTTTGCACGTTGTTTCCAAATCATCATTGTTACGCGTTCCTCGTGGAAATAATATGGAAATTCAACCCGAGACTGACACCTTGACACACGAATTTGTTTTGCCCCAGATATCAAAATCGGGCTCGCATGATGAAAAGACCATGTTGAGACACAACCTTAAGCTACTTTGAACCTTTGCCCATGAAAAGAATCCTCATCCTTTTCCCCGAAGAGAAGGACACAAAATCTCCTCAAGGGAGAGCGAATAATGAATGCTAAAACCCAAATTCCCAATCAAAGATCGGAAAGGAAGAAATGAAAAGAAAGAAAAGAAAAGGAAAAGAAGAATTCCCAATCAAATATCGGAAGAAAGTAAAAGGAAAAAGATCGAAGGAAAAACAGAATAATTCCCGATCAATACAGGAAACCAGGAAAGAGAACAGAAGATCTTCTGACCAGATAAATTTTTCAGCAGGGTAAATGACTGCCGGCAAAGGAAAACCCATTTTTGAAGTAGTTCTTCCTTTGGGATTGCCATTCAAAGTCGCTCTCGACTGGCGATATCCCGCTCCACATAAACAAAGAGGAAAAGACTGAAACACCCAGCTTCCTCTCCAAAAACACTACCCTCAAGAAAATCCTATTGATCCGTGATCGTGCGTGTGATCTTTTGGTTCGATAGGAAATCATGTGCAAAATAAAGTCATGGTGCATCTATGGTTTGGGATTAGGGTAAAACACTTACTTGTGTGAGTTTTTATACACTATGAGTAATTTTATTCCCAGTTTCAATTTGACCCGACGTTTCCCTTGAATGCTAATTTAAAAGCTAAATGTTGACATCCTGCCCTTCATTTCGGTTACAAGGAAAATTACTTTTGGCATGAGTATATTGTTTCTCGAAAATATGGTGCTCTCGTGAATGATTTATTTTTCCTTGCTAAAGCATGTTCGCCCTTTAGGTGAAAGAACACGGTGGACCATTCGGTCCCGCCAGCAAATCTTATCCGGAGACCCATGAATTGATTGTCATTCATGCATCTTCCACCATCGAGTCTGGAGCCCCACGAATTGATTGTCTAGCGCTGTTCGTCTATCCTTCACCCTCAAATATTATCCAAGCCCCATGAATTGATTGTCATTCATGCATCCTCCACCATCAAGTCTGGAGCCCCACGAATTGATTGCCTAGCGTTGTTCGTCCATCCTCCACCCACTAATCTTATCTGGAGCCCCATGAATTGATTGTCATTCATGCATCCTCCACCATCGAGTCTGGAGCCCCACGAATTGATTGCCTAGCACTGTTCGTCTATCCTCCACCCATAAATCTTATCCGGAGCCCCATGAATTGATTGTCATTCATGCATCCTCCACCATCGAGTCTGGAGCCCCACGAATTGATTGCCTAGCGTTGTTCGTCTATCCTCCACCCTCAAATCTTATCCGGAGCCCCATGAATTGATTGTCAGTCATGCATCCTCCACCATCGAGTCGGGAGCCCCACGAATTGATTGCCTAGCGCTGTTCGTCTATCCTCCACCCTCAAATCTTATTCGGAGCCCCATGAATTGATTGTCATTCATGCATCCTCCACCATCAAGTCTGGAGCCCCACGAATTGATTGCCTAGCGCTGTTCGTCTATCCTCCACCCTCAAATCTTATCCGGAGCCCCATGAATTGACTGTCATTCATGCATCCTCCAGCATCGAGTCTGGAGCCCCACGAATTGATTGCCTAGCATTGTTCGTCCATCCTCCATCCACAAATCTTATCTAGAGCCCCATGAATTGATTGTCATTCATGCATCCTCCACCATCGAGTCTGGAGCCCCACGAATTGATTGCCTAGCACTGTTCGTCTATCCTTCACCCTCAAATCTTATCCGGAGCCCCATGATTTGATTGTCATTCATGCATCCTCAACCATCGAGTCTGGAGCCCCACGAATTGATTGCCTAGCGCTGTTCGTCTATCCTCCAGCCTCAAATCTTATTCGGAACCCGATGAATTGATTGTCATTCATGCATCCTCCACCATCGAGTCTGGAGCCCCACGAATTGATTGCCTTGCGTTGTTTGTCTATCCTCCACCCTCAAATCTTATCCGGAGCCCCATGAATTGATTGTCATTCATGCATCTGGAGCCCCACGAATTGATTGCCTAGCGCTGTTCGTCTATCCTCTAGCCTTAAATCTTATCCGGAGCCCCATGAATTGATTGTCATTCATGCATCCTCCACCATCGAGTCTGGAGCCCCATGAATTGATTGCCTAGCATTGTTCGTCTATCCTCCACCCTCAAATCTTATCCGGAGCCCGATGAATTAATTGTCATTCATTCATCCTCCGCCATCGAGTCTGGAGCCCCACGAATTGATTGCCTAGTGCTGTTTGTCTATCCTCTACCCTCAAATCTTATCCGGAGCCCCATGAATTGATTGTCATTCATGCATCCTCCACCATCGAGTCTGGAGCCCCTTGAATTGATTGCCTAGCGCTGTTCGTCTATCCTTCACCCTCAAATCTTATTCGAAGGCCCTTGAATTGATTGTCATTCATGCATCCTCCACCATCGAGTTCGGAGCCCCACGAATTGATTACCTAGCACTGTTTGTGTATCCTCCACCATTCTATTTGGAGCCCCATGAATTGATTGCCTAGTGCTGTTCATGCATCCTCCGTTATCAAGCATGGAGCCTCCGATGACTGGAAAATATGGTTTTTTGTTATTTTCCCGATCGGTTCCTTCGCCAAACATGTGTATACGTATATATTATGTTATTGGTGTCTTTTGTTTGTGTTTGTTTTGTGTTGTGCAGAGAAAGAAGAAAGAGAGACGGGATTCATCATAGACTAATCACGGAGAGAGCGAAGACGGACAAAATCAGTGTTTTATCTTTGTTTTCCTCTTATCTCCGATAAAAGGTAAGTAAAGAGGGGCAACTGTCATACCCTAATTTCATCCGGGGACTATTGTTTGATGGCATGCAACCTTTGGTTGACCGCTTCGAGGTACTTAGCAACCTTTGTTGCACAATACGTGAAGTTCCGAGACATGCCGGAAATCAAAAGGAAGCATTGTTACGCAATCCGTGAAATTCTGTAATATGCTGGAAATCAAAAGGAAGTATTGTTACGCAATCTGTGAGTTTCCGTAACATTCCGAAAGCTAAAAAAGGAGTAATTACATGACCCGTAAGGTTCGGTAACCTATTGAAAGAAAACAAGTATCCTTACGAAATTCGTAAAGTTTTGTAACGTTACTGAAAACGAATCACCAAAAAAGCAAATGGGGGTGTATTTAGTAAAAAAAGGGGGTGCAAATAGCAACCAGGCCCACTTGGGCCTTCCAGGATGTTCCTCCAGAAGGCGGTTGCTTCTGGTCGAAGCAACCTGGCTCGCCTGGGCGAGCTGGGTGGCAAGCTTCTCCCCTATTTTCCTATAAATAGGGGGAGGAGTGAAGAAGAAATGGGTTCAACCCTCCTGGTATTTCGGGATCACTTAAAATTAGTAAGGAAAATTGTTTCCGTGAAGAAAATCCAAGCCGAGGCGCTTCCATAATGTTTCCGTGGGTGATTTCGCGAAGATTTTCAACCGTTCTTGGTCGTTCGTTGGTCTTCAACCGGTAAGTTCCCGAAATTAAACTTTTCAATTCATGCTATGTACCCTTGGTGGTCCCCAGTTGTTTCGCGTACTTTTATTCTCGTTTCATTTACTTTCCGTACCCTTTTTTTGACGTGCTTTAGTCATTTACTTAAGTCATTTTCTCGCCTAATCAAAAAATAAAATAAATTTCCACCGATCATTTGAATTGTAATATCCGTTAATTTATGTTAAAATGAAATCCGACCGTTCGGTCATGTCGTAACCACGTTGGAAACCAAAAAGAGGTAAAATAATAATATAATAATAAAAAAATATCTTTTAGTAAAATAAACCAAAAAAATCAATCGGACGTTTCCTCTTTCTTAATTTAATTGACTAATAACTAAAGTGAAACTAAGGCTAAAATCAACTCGCAAAGTCAAACTCATCCACAAAAAATCACTAAAAAGGATTTTAAGGTTCGATACCTCAGTTTTTCTCACCAAGTAAAAATGGATCATTTTAAGGTCCAACGCCTTAAAAGGACCACCTTCCAAGTAAAAAGAATCGCTTGATTCTCCCTTTTGAAAGAACTGCGTAGGTCTTATTTCCTCTTCGATGGAGGGTACGTAGGAGCAAGAGCCCCGCTTTTGTCGACCTCAAAAATTAAAAAGAAATAAAAGTTTAGATACACAATTTCACATGATTCTAATTTAAGGTTGTTGTCCTTTGGGACAAACGTGAGAGGTGCTAATACCTTCCTCAAACGTAAATACAACTCCCAAATCTAGAATATAACATAAAATTGAAGTCATATTTGCACATTTGATTAAAGGCTGCCGTGTCTTGTGACGGACGTGTGGGGTGCTAATACCTTCCCCGTGCATAAATACAACTCCCGAACCTTTCACTTAAAGTTCGTAGACCACGTCTTTTCCGGTTTTTCCGACGTTTTCCTCAAATAAACGTTGGTGGCGACTCCGCGCGTATTCCTTTCTTGGAAGACGCTCCCGTGAGTCTCGTGTCGCCCTCCCGTCGAAGGGTAGGTTGCGATAGCAACAACAACAAAGGCAAAATTATTGGAGTCGGTAAAATAGGTACGAGTTCTTCTACTCCTATTGAAAATGTGTTGCTTGTAGAAGGTTTGAAGCATAGCTTATTAAGTGTTAGTCAATTATGTGATAGAGGATATAAAGTATCTTTTGATTCTGAAAAATGTGTTATTAAGCATGAGCATGACAAAAATATTGAACATATAGGTTTTAGAGAAAATAATGTTTACATGATTGATCTAAAACAAAAATTTGAAAATGATAGATGCTTTTTAAGTAAAGATTGTGATCCATGCTTATGGCATAAGAGAATTGCTCATATTAACATGGATCATCTAAATAGATTACTTTCAAAAGATCTAGTTATTGGTTTGCCTAAATTAAAATTTGAAAAAGATAAGTTATGTGATGCATGCCAAAAAGGTAAACAAACAAAAGTATCTTTTAAATCTAAAAATATTGTTTCCACCACTCAACCATTGCAATTATTGCACATGGATTTGTTTGGACCATCTAGGGTCATGAGTTTTGGTGGAAGTTACTATGCATTAGTAATTGTTGATGACTATTCTAGGTATACTTGGACTTTATTTCTTACTCATAAAAATGATGCATTTCATGCATTTAGAAGACTTGCCAAAGTCATTCAAAACAAAAAGAATCTCAAAATTATCTCCATCAGAAGTGATCATGGAGGTGAATTTGAAAACAATGATTTTGAAATGTTTTGTGATGAATATGGCATAGAACACAACTTTTCTGCACCTAGGACACCCCAACAAAATGGAGTAGTAGAAAGGAAAAATAGAGCCCTAGAAGAAATTGCTAGAACTCTGTTAAATGACACACCCCTTCCAAAATACTTTTGGGCAGAAGCAGTTAACACTGCTTGTTATATTATGAACAGAGCCTTAATCAGACCCATCCTTAAGAAAACCCCATATGAACTTTTCAACAATAGAAAACCAAACATTGCACATTTACATGTTTTTGGATGTAAATGTTTTGTTCTAAACAATGGTAAAGAAAGCCTAGGAAAGTTTGATGCTAAGGCAGATGAGGGTATCTTCCTTGGGTATCCCTTACATAGTAAAGCATTTAGAATATACAACAAAAGAACCATGACAATTGAGGAATCAATACATGTTACTTTTGATGAAACTAATATTAACTCCCCGAGAAAGGAGTTTCTTGATGAGATTGCAGATACTTTGGAAGATACACAAAATGAAGAAAGAAATCTGAAAAGAAAAAGAGATGATGAAGACAAGGATGATCAAGATGACACAGCACAAGAAAATGATAATCTTCCCAAAGAATGGAAAACTTCAAGAAATCATCCTCTTGACAATGGTATAGTAATTAGGAATAAGGCTAGACTTGTAGCAAAAGGATATAACCAAGAAGAAGGTATAGACTATGAAGAAACTTGTGCACCTATAGCTAGATTAGAAGCCATTAGGATGTTATTAGCATATGCATCTGTTATGAATTTTAAACTAAATCAAATGGATGTCAAGAGTGCTTTCTTAAATGGTCTAATTCAGGAGGAGGTATATGTGGAACAACCTCCTGGGTTTGAAGAATCACAAAAACTAGACCATGTCTATAGATTAAAGAAGGCACTTTATGGCTTAAAACAAGCACCTAAGGCTTGGTATGAAAGATTAAGTAAATTCCTATTAGAAAAGAATTTTACTAGAGGGAAAGTAGATACCACCTTATTCATAAAAAAGAAGGATAATGATATCTTGTTGGTATAAATTTATGTTGATGATATAATTTTTGGATCTACTAATGAATCTTTGTGCAAGGAGTTTTCTATTGATATGCAAAGTGAGTTTGAGATGTCCATGATCGGTGAGTTAAATTACTTTCTTGGACTACAAATCAAACAAACAAATGATGGGATCTATGCCAATCAAGCAAAGTATTGCAAAGAACTCATTAAGAGATTTGGAATGGAAAACTCAAAACACTTGGCTACTCCTATGAATACAAGTTGTTATCTTGACAAAGATTAATCTGGTCAACCTGTTGATCCAAAGCAATACAGAGGTATGATTGGATCTCTACTTTACTTATCTGCAAGTAGGCCATATATTATGTTTAGTGTATGCATGTGTGCAAGATTTCAATCAAATCCAAAGTTTTCACATTTAATGGCAGTAAAAAGAATCATAAGATATCTATTAGGAATAGTTAGTTTAGGATTATGGTATCATAATAATTCTTTATGCAATCTAGTAGGATACTCAGATTCGGATTTTGCTGGATCAAAAATAGATAGGAAAAGTACTAGTGGTACATGTCAATTCATAGGGTCTGTACTTGTTTCTTGGAATAGCAAGAAACAAAATAGTGTAGCATTATCCACAGCTGAAGCAGAATATATTTCTGCCGGTAGTTGTTGTGCACAGATTTTGTGGATGAAGCAACAACTATCTGATTATGGAATAGTATTAGATCACATTCCCATAAAATGTGATAACACAAGTGCCATAAATATATCTACAAATCCAGTTCTTCACTCTAGAACCAAGCATATAGAAATTAGGCATCATTTTATTAGAGATCATGTTCTAGAAGGTGATGTTGTTTTAGAATTTGTAGATACTAAAAATCAACTTGCAGACATCTTTACAAAACCACTAAGTAAAGATACCTTTTACAACATTAGAAGAGAGTTAGGACTAATAGATGTCAGTGACTTATCCAAATAATCTATATTATTATGATATTTGAACAATTTCCTATTTCTTTATTTGCATGGTGTTTGAACAAATATTAAGTATGTTATTTGACTATGTGGATTTTATAATTAATCTATTCATGATTGTTGCTTCATGGTTCTTGCTTCATGATTTGGTTGATATTTTTCCATGAATGTTGTATGGATGCTTAGTTATATTTGAATGCTTCAAAATTGTTATGCACTTTGGCTTTTTGTTGATACCAAAGGGGGAGAGAAATAGGGATTAAATCAAGAACTCACATGAGTAATCAACTTAATTTTAAGAGAAGCATAAATTCAAAAACAAAGGGGGAGAATGGAAATTTATGTGAGAGATCGACTAGGAAAAAGTGTGTGTGTGTGTTTCTTGATTTCAGAAGCTGTCATCATCAAAAAGGGGGATATTGTAGAAGCAAAGCTTCATGATGAATCAAGATTGATTCAAAGATGTTTTGATGATAACAAAGATGATGACAAAGGTGATGACAAAAATCTCAAAGGTCAATCAAAGAATGAGTTCAAGATGTTTAAGAAAGAATCAAGAACACTTCAAGATTCAAGAGGAAAGTTGAAGAACACTTCAAGATTCAAGAGGAAAGTTGATTTCAAGAATCAAAATTCAAGGATCAAGCTTCCATGAATCAAGATCAAGATTCAAGAATCAAGATAAGTATGAAAAGGTTTTTTCAAAAACTGAGTAACACATGGATTTTTCTCAAAACATGTTTACCAAAGAGTTTTTACTCTCTGGTAATCGATTACCACATTATTGTAATCGATTACCAGTAGCAAAATGGATTTGAAAATTTTTTCAAATGAATTTACTACGTTCAAATTGATTTCAAAAAGCTGTAATCGATTTGGAAGATGAATGGCAGCGGAATGGAGAAAGGAAGAGAGAGAGGAGACGCCACTTCAAGGAGAAGATGAGTCTAGAAGAAGCTCACCACCATAGGAGGCCATGGATAAGAGCTTGGAGGAAGAAGGGGATGAATGAAGGGAGAGGGAGAGAAGAGCACGAAATTTTGTGCTCTAAATGAGCTTTGAGATCTGAAGTTTAATATTCAAATGATCAAAGTTGAAAAAAATGCACACACATGACCTCTATTTATAGACTAAGTGTCATACAAAATTGGAGGGAAATTCAAATTTCACTTGAATTTGAAATTGAATTTGTGGAGCCAAACTTGGGAGCCAAAATTTCACTAATTATGATTAGTGAATTTTAGTTATGGTTCAGCCCACTAATCCAAGATCAATTCCAAGATTCTCCACTAAGTGTGTTTAGGTGTCATGAGGCATGAAAAGCATGAAGGACATGCACAAAGTGTGACTATATGATGTGGCAATGGGGTGTAGTAAGCAAATGCTCACCTCCCCCTCTAAAATTTAATTGGATTGGGCTTCTACCAATTCAATTAAATTTATTTCCAACCACACACATCAAATATCCACTTAGTGCATGTGAAATTACAAAACTACCCCTACTACAAAAAATAGTCTAGGTGCCCTAAAATACAAGGGTTGAAAAATCCTATATTTCTAGGGTACCCTACCTACATTACGGAACCCTAAATACAAGGCCCAAAAATAATGAAACCTTAATCTAATATTTACAAAGATAAGTGGGCTCGTACTTAGCCCATGGGCCCGAAATCTACCCTAAGGCTCATAAGAACCCTAGGGCCTTCTCTTGCATCTCTGGCCCAATCTACTTGGAGTTTTCTATCCAATGCCCTTGCGGGGTAGGATTGCATCATTACCAGTACCTTTGAACGTTGAAATTCAAATTCAAATGTGAAGAGTCACATCCTTTCACATAAAAGCTTTGTGTAATCGATTACATTGATTTGGTAATCGATTACCAGTAATAGTTTCGGAACAAATCAAAAGATGTAACACTTTAATTGGTTTTTTGACTTTTTTCAAATTGATTTTAAGTTTTTCTAAAAGTCATAACTCTTCTAATGGTTATCTTGACCAGACATGAAGAGTCTATAAAAGCAAGGTTTTGTTTTTCATTTCAAGTATCTTGAATAACCTTTAGAATACAATCCTTTACAACCTTTGAATCTCTTTGAACTTCTTCTTTGTGCCAAAAGCTTTCCAAAGTTTTCTGGTTTTTCTAAACCTTGAAAACTTGTGCTATTCATTATTTTCATCTCTTCTCCCTTTGCCAAAAAGAATTCGCCAAGGACTAACCGCCTGAATTCTTTTTGTGTCTCTCTTCTCCCTTTTCCAAAAGAACAAAAGACTAACTGCCTGAATTCTTTTGTGTCTCCCTTCTCCCTTGTCAAAGAATTCAAAACGACACAGTCTGAGAATTCTTTTGATTCTTCCCTTTCCCTTATACAAAAGTTTTCAAAGGAATAACCGCCTGAGAATTCTTTTGTATCCCCATTCACAAAGTATTAAAGGTTTAATCGCCTGAGATCTTTGTCTTAACACATTGGAGGGTAGATCCTTTGTGGTACAAGTAGAGGGTACTTCTACTTGGGTTGTTGACTGAGAACAAGAGAGGGTACATCTCTTGTAGATCAGTTCTAGTGGAGGGTACATCCACTAGGTTCCAAGAGAACAAGGGAGGGTACATCCCTTGTGGATCTTTGCTTGTAAAAGGATTTTTACAAGGTTGAAAGAAATCTCAAGGATCACAGGTTGCTTGGGGACTGGATGTAGGCACGGGTTGTTGCCGAACCAGTATAAAAACTCTTGTGTGTTTGTCTCCTTCTTCCCTACTCTTTTACTTTCCGCTGTGCATTTTAATTTCCGCTTTTACTTTTGGTTAAGTTTCTCTTCTACTCCTTATTCTCTTAACAACATAGTAAAAGCCTTAGAAGAGTAATTTTTTAATTAGTAAAGGTTTAGTAATAATTTATTCAACCCCCCTCCTTAATTATTCTGAGGCCACTTGATCCAACAGAAATTTTGTCCAGATTTAAAAGTCACAGGAAAAGTTGTAGGAAATTTCCTATGAATTTTCATTTCCGCATTTGGTGTCCACCGTGGGGTTGTGGTAAAACTTAACCTATGGCCTACCTTTCACCCATTGTGACATCCTAGAAATTTCTACCCGGAATTTTGTAAACGATATATTTTGAATAATTATATATAAAAGTATTATTCAGTGTATATATATATATATATATATATATATATATATATATACTCCTGGTAGAAGTATGAACATTGGGGGAAAGATATGCGGGTTAGGCTAATTAACGAAGAGTAATCCATAACTGGACAGTTATAGATTAATTCTCAATTAATTAGTCTAAAAATTATCGTTTTGCGTGCAACTAATAATTTAACAAAACCAACCTCTGAACCACGCTCAGGGTTTCATTCTGAGCGTTTTGATATGTATACTGCTTACTTTCAAAAACGGGCCTCGACGGGTGCAGAGAAACGCGAGGGACTGGAACCAGAGAAGTGGCACGCAAACCGAGGCAGGATTTTAGCATTCAAAAGGTCAAAATTTTTCTCTCCTTGTGGCTGAGTATGAGTCACATCAAGGGGAAGAGGTGGGCCCCTTTTTGTTCCACTCAAAATGGGACAAGTGGCAAGTGCTTTAAAAAAATAAAATAATAGGAAAAGAAAATCATTTTTTTCTCATAAAAGCCACGTTCTCTCTCCTCACTCAGCAGAAATTTAGAAAGCTTTCCCTCACCTTCTCACGTTGCTTTTCTCTTCATCTTCCTCTCCATTGAAGCCTCCATTAAAGCTCCAAACTTTGCTCACCATTTCGACTCCAAATTGCAAAAGGAAGCCATTTTCGGAGTCGTGAAGCGCACCTCTACGTTGTGGGACTTCAAATTTCAGGTTTGGGTAGACTTCTTCTCACATGAATTTCGTGGGTATTGGCTTTTTGGGAGATATGATGGGTAGTTCTACTAAGTTTATGCCTTATGGTAGTTATTTGTGAAGGAATTTGTTGAAAGCATGCTAAACTTGTCATGTTTGATGTGAGCCAAATATACCCATTTTGTTTTAGGGTTTTATAATGATGCTTTGTGATGCTTGCGTGATGAAATCATTGGTAGAAAAATGGTAGAGATGATGGGGAGAGTTAACCTAGGGTTAAAAGTGAGAATGGTAGTGATGTGAGTGGAAAAGTGTGAGGTTTTGAGGGTTTGAAAAGCTAAATTTGGGGTTAGTGGTAATTGGGGGCTAAAGTGAGTTAATGCTAGTTTAAAATGTCATTTAGGACTTGTGGGAAAGCTTGGGTAGAGCAAATGAGAAAAATGAGTGACCAAAGTGAAAGCAAGAGCCATTTCTAGGGTAAATTGGGTGTTGACGGGTCAAATTTTGAATCGGTGGAGTTTTCATCGTAAAACTAGTTTGAGCAAGTTTAAATTAATGTTATAGACTTGTTTGAGATGAGAGTTTGCTCCAAAATTACCCCATTCTCATTTTCACTTCTCAAACCTTGAAAATCCACTAAATTGAGGGGTTTTAGATACCTAGATTTTGAATTGCCTTGACCTGAAGTTTGTTTTTGGTTTAAATATGTTTTATATTTGATTTAGGACTTGTAGGATCCAATTTGAGCAAAATTGGATGAGGGCAAGAGGGATTTCGAAAATCTGCCCTATTATGCAGAAAATTGCTGTTGAATTGTGCAACAGAATTTTTGTTCTTGTGCAGAAAATGCTTGTGCATTGTTGGTTATGGGAAAGGTGGTACATATTGGGTTCTGGGCATTTTCTAGCAGATCCCAACGGTCAAAATGTAGACTTATGTACTAGGGACCTCCAGTAAATTTTTCGAGTCGATCCAACGGTTAACGAACCGGAACAAAGAGAATGTTACTGGGGTATTTGAGTAGGGAAAGTTGTGGTATTGGAATGTGTTTTGGGCAGAGTTTTCTTCCTCTGCCCTATTTTCTTGGTTTAGGGTAGTTCATGATGTTTGGATATTGAATTGCTTGGATATTGTGGAAGCTTGGAGGGGTTGATGGGGACCCGGTGCTGAGAGGAACGAGGATAAGGGCTACGTGGGGGTATGTGAGCTCTGTTGAAGGTGGGCAACTGGGGATGGTGGGTTCATGTTTGATTTGTGGATGTGCGAGAGTTGATTTGCACCATCTCCCGATCGCCACCTAGTACCACATATGACGGGTACCCCATAATCCTACAAGCTTGAAGTGAGAAAGTGTGGAAGAGTCGGTCTTCCTACTTTTGTTTGTTGACCACAGAGTGGTACCTGGAGATATGTCGCGGGGGTCAGGAGACCTTGGGGACGTCAGGTGGGGTGCTATTGCCCAAAACCAAGCTTGGCCAATCCCGACCCAACCTGGGCATAGTCAGTCAGTGAGAACCTGTGATGTACCTAAACAGGCGAGCTCCTGGCAGTCAACCAATAAAAGAACAAAGACCACAAAGCAAGGAGGCTTGTGTGGCGACTGGCCAACTATGGATCTTGAGTGATATCTGGAAGATGGCCTCTAGTAATCGATTACCAAGGATGTGTAATCGATTACAAGGCTTAAAAAATGGAGACAGGAAGTTAAGATGGCCTCTGGTAATCGATTACCAATGTTGTGTAATCGATTACACAGAGTAACAGGGCACTAGTAATCGATTACCAATTATGTGTAATCGATTACACTGTGTAAATTGCAGGTTTCCATGTGCTAAAGCTGTGTAACTCGAGTTTGGGCACTGGTAATCGATTACATACTTTGGTAATCGATTACCAGAAAAGAAAACCCTTGAGACATACCTTTTTACTACATGTAGCGGTTAGGGGACGCATTGTATTGTTAGCTGTAGTTAGATTTCTCGCGAAAGAGTCTACCCCCTTTATTTTATTTCTTGTAGATCGCGATGGCAGCGCAATTAATCCATGATCGCGTGGAGATGGAGTGCCTAGAGGGAGTTTGGGAGACCCTCGAAGGCAATGAGAGGTGCCAATTCCGTGGCACGATTTGACTCACGACTACTTCATTGGTACATCTAGAGGAACCCGCACGCACGCTTCAGCGGACTGTGGAGTGGATACTACCTACACCTACTCCATATCGACTAGTGGAGCCAGTTCAAGTGATAGAGGTGTCATCCTCTGAAGAAGACCCTGAAGAGGACCCAGAGGAGTTACCTCCTGAGCCTGCTGTGGATGCTCTTGACTTACCTGAGGATGATTAGGACCCACTCCCTGACGTGGATCCTCCCGAGGATATCATGTCAGCATCTGAGGCAGACTCTACGGAGGAGAGCGGCCCTGGAGGGACAACGAATAGTGGAGACTCTTCATCATAGCAGACGACTCCTTAGACTAGATTTATATAACTTTTTGTGGGTGGGTGTATCTAGTTCGGACTACTAGGTTTACTCTTTTGATTTTTGGGGTGGGTAGACCTATTGTATAGAAATTTTGATGATTGTATATATGTGGCGGAAGCCACCACAGTGGATACCTTTGCTCTGGATGTCGCTATGTATTTTGCAAACTCCTATATTTTGGACTGTTTTAGATGATGAATGTAATTAAGTTTAATCTTGTTATCTGAAAAGAAAGTGTTAGCAAATTTTATTGAAAAGAGTTCATCGACCGCATTTTATTATTTTTCACGTGACGACCTAAACTGATGGCTGGTTCTTTTTGAAAGAGCAAAATAGTTTGGAGGTTATGAGTGATCAGAAAGAAATGAATCCGAATAAAGTTGTGAAATGGCCATTCACGACTCTATAGTGATAAGTTTCCTTCTGAATTTAATTACCGTAAAAAAAAATTCCCATGGTTTATGCTATTTAATTTATTACTATTAAACCAGTCATTATTTAGGGACGCCACACCCATGGTTAGCACACGGTCTGGCCTCAGACTCAAGACCCCTTTCGCCCCCAACAACCATGACATATATTGGTATTCTCCAACAAGTTCAAACCCGCATTGTAGAGATGGAGCGACACCATGAAGAGAAGCTTAAAAATATGAAGGCTAACCACGACTAGTTGGAGGCTCATGTACAATGCCCCCAGGGCAACGAGCATTCCGCCCACACAATGCATGAGTGCACTCAAGGGGAATCACACCCCTGACAAACTGTTAACACCCAAGATGATCCCATTCTGTCACACATACACCACCAAGAAGAGCAGACTACCTATCAACGTCCCTTTGTCGATCATATCATGGAAGCTGACATATCCCTAGGTTGGAAACCACTCAACCTAGATCAGAACAATGGAACCACTAATCTAGATGAACATCTGGACACATTTCTCAACCAGGCGAATCTCTACACCAATGACGATTCAATCCTATGTCGTGTCTTTCCAACGTCTCTCAAATGGGCAGCATTAACTTGGTATGGAGGACTTCCTCCAAGGCCCATCAATAGGTTAGACTGCCTTGTCTTTTGCTGCGTTGGCCAATCTTTGATAAGCAGACGATGGATCTCTCATAAAATTCATGGACCGGTTTGGACGAATTGCCATCCAAATTTGAAATCTCAACCCTGAAGTAGCACTACACTCCATGCTGCTTGCCTTACGACCTGACAAGTTCATGGATAGTCTGTGCAAAAAACCTCTCAACAGCATGAACAAGTTGCGCGAACGAGCCAAGGGCTACATCCAAATGGAGGAGATGTCTAGGTTAAAAAATAAGGTCCGACAAGACGAATCAAAGCGTGACAGGAGAGAAGGAGGTAGAAAGACTGACTCACACAAGTCAGACAAAAGGCATAAGTTGGACAAGCTCCAACCACTACCGAAAGAACCCAGGTTTAAGCGCTACACATCCTTGATGACCAACTGAACTACAATCCTTGAGGAAGCCTTTAATGTGGAGGTACCGATAAAGCTACCTCCGCCACTTCCTCCCAGGTCGAGGTTAACTAGAGCCAAATACTCCAGATACCATTATAGTCACGATCACATCACAAAAGATTGTTGGGCCCTAAAAGAAAATATAGAGGAGCGCATACGGGTTAAACATCTATCCCATTTCATAAAGTGGATGGACAATCACCTAGCAGGAGTGAGACCTGGAAGACACCAAGAGGATCAACATAGAAACCACGATGCTGATAGAAAAAGAGATAGAGTAGAAGATCGAGGGAGACAAAGACACCATTAGCAAAGATGTGATCAATAACCTTAGTAAAAATGAACCCGTCCAACAAATTAGCGGTGTAATCAATACCATTACAAGCAGATTCTCCTATGGAAGTGATGTAGCTCTATGTGGAACTTGTAAGCCTTGGATCTTCTTCATCAATGAAGTCCTTTGCTTCTTAAAGTTGGATGGCAGCGGAATGGAGAAGGAGAAGGATGATTGGAGACGCCCCTTCAAGGAGAAGATGAGTCTAGAAGAAGCTCACCACCATAGGAAGCCATGGATAAGAACTTGAAGGTAGAAGAAGATGAATGGAGGGAGAGGAAGAGAAGGAGCACAAAATTTAGTGCCTCAAAGAGGTCTGAACTTTGATGTTTAATTCTTAAATAATCAAAGTTCAAAAAATGCACACACATGACCTCTATTTATAGCCTATGTGTCACACAAAATTGGAGGAAAATTTGAATTTCTATTCAAATTTCACTTGAATTTGAAATTTAATTTTTGGAGCCAAATTTCACTAATTATGATTAGTGAATTTCAGTTATGGTTCAGCCCACTAATTCAAGATCAAGTCCAAGATTCCACTAAGTGTGCTTAGGTGTCATGAGGCATGTAAAGCATGAAGGACATGCACAAAGTGTGACTATATGATGTGGCAATGGAGTCTAGCAAGCAAATGCTCACCTCCCCCTCTAAAATTTAATTGGATTGGGCTTCTCCCAATTCAATTAAATTTATTTCCCAACACACACATCAAATATTCACTTAATGCATATGAAATTATAAAACTACCCCTAATACAAAAACTAGTCTAGGTGCCCTAAAATACAAGGGTTGAAAAATCCTACATTTCTAGGGTACCTTACCTACATTATGGAGCCCTAAATACAAGGACCAAAAATAATGAAATCCTAATCTAATATGTACAAAGATAAGTGGACCCAGCTTTGGCCCATGGGCTAAAAAATCTACCCTAAGGTTCATGAGAACCCTAGGGCCTTCTTCAGCAGCTCTAGCCTAACCCTCTTTGAGCCTCTTGCTCATGGCTTTGGTAACTGGTCCCTTCCTAGTGATATCAAGAGCTGCTTAAAACTCTTTTACCATTATATTTCCCCCACCAGGGATATCCAACAAGGTCACTGCACCCTCCATGTACATACACAACATAACATTATCATAATGCATTTTCAACATCATCAACATTTCATCTCAATATCATCCTCAACATCAACATCATTTCATCTCATGACATTAACAACAAGAACAACAACATCATCTCATATTAACACAATCATCAATAACAACATCAACTCATGTTAACGTAGTCATCAATAGCAACATCAACTCATGTTAGCATAGCCATCAATAACAACATCATCTCATATCAATATTATCATCAATAGAAATATCATCAATAAGTCACACTCCGCATATACATATATAGTTCATGCCTGAGATTCACACTCCTTAGGTCTTCAGACAACACAAGTCTAATAAAAGCAATAATGTTATTCATCAATAATAGATATATCACATCCCATTAGTAAAAAATATTGTTTTCTTGAAAACCATCATGCAACAAGGACAAGCATACATCCCCGTAGTTAGGTTCCATGACCCTAACTATGGTATCAAAAATGGTAAATTATAATAAACTCCTCTCAACTATCGTGAGCTCTCCTTCAATTCCTCTTTGCGTCGCTCAGAGGTCTCTCTCGTTCATGCTCGTCAATCCAAACGCAAGGTTTTATATACCAAATTGAAGGAAATTTAGTATAGGTTTAAAACAAGGTTAATAACCATATTCAGAGTCAAATACCCCAGTCAAAACATAAAGGGCTAAGGGGTGTTTCGGATTCTACTAAAAAGAGACATCATTTTAAAATTCTGATCACGCCAATGTGATCGGTGTTCAGTGAAGGTCACGGAAATAACATCAATGTTATAAAAAGATAACTTTTACAATTTCTCATTTTCATGGGTTTTTCAAAGGAAGTGTCAAAACATCCAATAATGGTTCCCAAGTCAGAAGAAATGCAAAGGTAGGCTCAATTTAACAAGAAGAAGGCTTAGAATCATCGTTACCTGGAAGAAACCGTGAAGGAAGGATTGGAGGTTTCGTTCTTTACCGAATCCTCGAGTTGAGTTTTGAAGATTCCGCTCCGATTAAACTGTTCTTCTCTATACGGTGATCCGAAGGCAAGCAAAGGCGGCTCGTGGTGGTCATCGATGGTCAGTGGTGGTGGTGGAGGAGGAGCTTGGGGTGTTGGGGGAAGGTTTAGGGGAAGAGAAGGAGGAAGAAAATGGTTGTTTTATGCTGCTGGACGTATTTGAAATTTTCTAAGGAACAGATCCACAGCTCGCTGTGGCGAACTGATCCACAGCTCAAATTTTCTGCTTCAGTAAAAAAAAAAATATCATACTCAAGATGTTATACTACAAATCCCAACGGTCAGAATGTGTATAATTGTCTTAGAAATTCCCCAGACACAACGTGAAGACGATCCAAGAGTTAACGATTATGGGATGGTGATTTTACTAAAATAGGTTTTGGCAAAAATTTGAAATCTCACAATTTCAACTTAGCTCAACAAAACTCCACCTAACTCAACATCCACATCAAGAAATTCACACAAGACTAATTCAAGCTTGTCGCAACCTACCCTTCGGCGGGAGGGCGACGCAAGGCTCACGGGGGCATCTTCCAAAGGAGGAAAACACGCGGAGTCGCCACCAACTTTTATTCGGGAAAAACGTCAGAAAAACCGAAACGTGTGGTCTACAAACTTTAAGTTTGAAAGGTTCGAGAGTTATTTTTATGCACGGGAAATGTATTAGCACCCCACGCGTCCGTAACAAGGGACGGAAACCTTTAATGAAATGTGCAATTATGACTTCAAAACTATGTATTTTCCTTTTTTATCTTTTTTATGTAATTTTCCCTTTTATATGTGTTTTTTTATGTTTTTTTATTTTGTGTGTTTTTTATGTTTTTTACTTTTTTGTGGTTGACAAGGGTGTTTCCCTCGCTCCAACGTATCTTCGGTGCGATGATAAAATCAGACCTACGTAGTTATTTGAGAACTAAACATTGGTTAGTTGTTTTAATCTTTTTTTGCAAGATATATTTTAACTGAACAAAAGTCGTTTAAGGCATTGGACCTTTAAACGGTCTTTTGATTTTTGAAAAGGAGAGAAACGTTAAGGCGTTGGACCATTAACGATCTCTTGGTTTTGAAAGGAGGAAAACATTAAGGCGTTGGACCATTAATCATCTCTTGGTTTTTGAAAGGAGAGAAACGTTAAGGAGTTGGACCATTAACGATCTCTTGGGGTGGTCGACAAAAGCGGGGCTTTTGCTTCTACGTATCCTCAATTGCGATGAGGAACTCAGACCTACATAGTTCTTTGTGATTTTGGAAAAGACAGAAACGTTAAGGCGTTGGACCTTTAACGATCTCTTGGGGTGGTCGACAAAAGCGAGGCTTTTGCTCCTACGTATCCTCAATTTGCGATGATGAACTCAGACCTACGTAGTTCTTCGTGATTTTGGAAAAGAGAGAAACGTTAAGGCATTGTACCTTTAACGATCTCTTGGGATGATCGAAAAAACCGGGGCTTTTGCTCCTACGTATCCTCAATTTGCGATGAGAAACTCAGACCTACGTAGTTCTTCGAGACCATTTAAGGTGTTGGACCTTAAAACGACTTCAAATGATTTTTGCGAACAAAGCTTGGTTTGTGAGTTGATTTTAGCCTTAGTTTCACTGGGTTATTATCAACTCATTTAAAGGAAACTTTCAAAGGAAAATGTCCGATTGATTTTTTGATTATTTTATTATTATTTTTTTCAAAGATATTTTTATTTTTTTATTTTTATTTTTTTTTCAAAGATATTTTGATTATTTTATTATTATTTTCCCTTTTTGATTTAACCGAGGTTATAGCACGAACGACCGGTTGGATTTTGTTTTAACAGTGATTAAACGAGATTACAACACAAATGATTGGTTGAAATTCATTTTATCAATTATTAAATGAGGTAACGACTTAAATAAACGGTTGAAAGCTCGTAAAAGCGAAAGAAAATAATACCAAAATAAATTAGATAAAGAATGAAAGTGAACAAAACAAGAATGAATTGAAAGCTTCGGATTCGGAAACTTACCGGTTGAAGACCGAAGAACGAACAAAGAACGAATGAAGAACGACGAAGAACTTCCACGGAATCGCTCACGAAAACGTCTTGGAAGCATTACGAAGCACCTCGGCTTGGATTTTTTTCCTTCTTTCTCTTCTCCTCACTAATTTCAAGTGAAAGCTTAGTGCAAACATTGTTGGATCCTTAAACTCAGCCCCCTTCCCCTATTTATAGGAGAAAAAGGGAGGTGGTTGCCGCCCAGGGGCTTCTTGAGGAAGATTTTTTAGCACACCCCCAATTGATAAGTTCACCACCTCTTCAGAGGCTTTCTGAGGAAGTTTCCTGAGCGCACCCCCAATTTGATGAGTACACCCCCTTGTAGGTTGCTTAGTGATGAAGTTTCCTAAGTGCACCCCCAATTTGATGAGGGCACCCCCTTCTAGGTTGCTTAGTGATTAAGTTTCTTGAGCGCACCCCTTAATTTGATGAGTGCACTCCCCTCCAAAATGTTCTAGATGGTCCTAATGCTAGTTTCACCCCCAAGTTTGATAAGTGCAGCCCCGTTTTTGTGTTTTTGGTGATTTCTTTCCGAAGCATCGTGAAACTTTACGGATTACGCGGCGATGGGTGTTAAGTGTCTCAAAGTGATCAACCAAGGTCCACACGCCGACAACAATTGTCCCCAGACGAAATTAGGGTATGAAAAAGCAATACCTCAACTCATTCAAGTCAACCATATAGTCAAATAACACAATAAATACAATTAAACATCCATTTATAGTTAGTAATATTTCAAGGTGTTACAGGATTTTTTAAGGGAGATTTCTACTATCTTTTGGTTAGTAGTGGATTTTTGAAGGAAGTTAAATGTTCATCAAAAAAGAGAAGAAAGGAAAAAGAAAAAAAAAGAAAAAAAAGAAAAAAATCAATCCAAAATGGAGAAGAGTAAAAAGGAAAATAGAAAAGAAAAAAAAAGTTCTTTGGAACAAACAATGTCTGAACCGTGTGCAAAGTTGTTGTAAAGAGTAAAAGAAAGGGAAATAATAGTAACTTGGTCAAGAGATGAGGGGATAGGAAGTGATCTCTCATTAAGTCTTTACATTCCCAAAGACTTTAATGTCTCCTATTTTGTTGGTCCAGACTACAATGTCTTTTGCTTAATACTTTTGATACTTCCGTGTCGATATCTGTTTGTTCTTTTTACCGATTTCACTTCCTTGGTTTTCACCAGTTGCCGGTCGGATAGCAAGATCGCTCGAATGATATTGGTGTCCTTATCTTTACTTACCTTTTCATTTTCAATAAAAGATAAGTAAAGAGGGGCAACTGTCAGACCCTAATTTCGTCCAAGGACTATCATTCATTGATGTTTTGATTCTCGTTAGCCAAGTTGTGTTGTTTGACGCCAATTACCACAAAAAAAAAGGATCGTTCAATGTTTTGATCAAGAATGCGAAAGATACCAAAAAAGGTGGGCAAAAGGGTCCTTTCCTTGAGTTTCATGGACCCTAGCTCGCCCAGGCTAGTCTCTGGCTCGCCTAGGCCACAAAAAAAACTTCAGGTTGAAGGAACCAACTCGGCTGGGCGAGGTGGTGACTTCAGGACTAAGCCTTAGCTCGCATGGGCGAGCTACCATTGTCCTAAGTGCCCTTTTTCTATAAATAGGTGTGAAGGGGAGGCTGAGAAGGGGTTCCAACATTGAGGAGTGAAGGAAATTGAGAGAAATAAGAGAGAAGAAGAAGAAAGAAGAGAAAACAAAGTCTAGGCGCTGCCAAAACACGATTGTGATCAATCTCTACATGGTTCTTTGTTTGGTGTTCTTCGTGCGACCGTCGGTTAGTTTTGTTTTTAAGATTTGAATGTGATCCATGCACCCTTAGGGTTCCCCCTTGTTCTTTTGTGCATATTCATCTTTTCCTTCTATCATTGGTAATCTCATTTTTTTTTTGTAAAGTTTAATCTTAATCAATCATTAGTGCCATAAAGTTGTCTTTTAAAGACATTGAAAGTTAAGAAAACCAACGCATAACTGATTTTCTCTCCATCAAAGTCACTTAAGATCGTTTAAGGTCCAACGTCTTAACGACCCTCTTTTGTTCTTATTAATTAAAAGTGAACCTTTCAAAAGCATAAAAACAATTTAACACACAAACTTTCTCACTTTAAAGAACTACGTAGGTATGAATTTTTCATCGCATCTGAGGATACGTAGGAACAAGGGCATCCCCTTGTTGACCCCAACAAAATAAAATAAAATATAGAAAAAGGGAAAACAAATAATATTGAAGTCACATTTTTGCACATTCGATTAAAGGCGATCGTTCTCTGTGACGGACACGTGGGGTGCTAACACCTTCCCTATGCGTAAACAACTTCCGAACCCTTATTTTCAAAATTCATTGACCTCTTTCTATTTTTTTTCTAACATTTTCCTCTAATAAACGTTGGTGGTGACTCCCGCGCATTTTTCTTTTTGGAAAGACTTCATTTATATAGCATACTTTTGACTTAGGTACCCAAATTTTCTTGGGTCCTTGAATGTTAGTTTTGATAAAGGATCCTTTTGGAACCCATATCATTTTAATATTATTACTATTTTTCTTAAAATAGCATGTAGATGAACTATGTCCTTTCTTAACACAGTAAAAACATGCCAAGAAATGAGAACTATTCTTTTGAGTAAATGCAAAGAAGTTTTTATACAATTTTTGTTGTTTGTCAAGTCTATATCGTAATCCAGCCTTATCAAACACACATCTTTGCTTTCCTAGTATAATATCTAAATTATTTTTGCCAACAATAAACTTAGCAAGAGAATTTTTTAGATCTTTGATTTCTTCTTTAAACTTGTTACATCATTTACATGAGTTAGATGCTTCATTACTATCTTGTATCAATTTTATGGTAGAAGATTGATTTGTATCAATGGGTTTTAAAGTTTTGACTTCAGTTCTAAAATTTTCTAATTCTTTATTTAATTTCAAAACTTCCTTTTCTTTATGTAAGTCATTGAATGCATCTTGAAGTTCATCAAAGGAAATATATAAGTTATTGTTAGAAGATGTTACCTCTTCATCGCTTCCATAGTTTTTGGCCATGAGACTCAGATTTACAACTTCATTTTCCGAGTCTTCGGATGAATCCATATCACTATCTTCCCATGTGATGTAAGCTTTCTTTGCTTTCTTATCTTTGAAGGTTTTCCTGTCAAATTTTTCCATTATTTTCTTGAAACTAGGGCAATCAAATCTCAGATGTCTAGGTTGATTACATTCATAGCACTTTGGAACAGAAAATTAATCTTCTCCTCTTTTCTTTGAATTGAAGTTTGTAATTCTTTGATTTCCTTTGTTCCTTAGAAACTTATTGAATATCTTTATGAAGAAACTGAAATCATCATCTTCTTCTATTTCATTCAAGTTCTCTTTGTAACTTTCATCTTGAATAAAAGATGAGGCTTTAAGTGCAATTCCTTTCTTTTTCTTGTCATTTTCTTCATGTTGGTTTAGTATCATAAGTTCCATTTCATGTTCCCGAAGCATTTCAAAAAGAGTTGTGAGAGACATGTTGGTGAGATCTCTCGATTCTGCAATTGCAGTTACCTTTGGTTGTCATTCCTTGCTTAAACATCTTAGTACTTTGTTAATGAGATCCTCATTAGGAAATATCTTTCCTAATGATGCAAAATGGTTAACTATATGTGTGAATTTCTTTAGCATATCCTGTGTGGTTTCATTTTGTTTCATTCTAAAAAGTTCATATTCATGTGTTAGGGTGTTTATTCTAGATCTTTTTACATCAATTGTTCCTTCATTGGTTACTTGCAATGTATCCCACATTTCTTTTGCATTCTTACAATTTGAGACTCTAAAGTATTCATCCATTCCTAATGCAGAGGTAATTATATGTTTAGCCTTTAAGTTATATTGTACCCTTCTTTTTTCCTCTTCATCCCATTGTTCCATAGGTTTTTCTATAGTTGCGCTTCCTACTACCATTGTAGGGATGTAAGGACCGATTTCAATGGCTTCCCAGATGTTTAAATCTATAGCCTCTATGAAGATTTGCGTGCGGGTTTTCCAGTAATGATAACCCAAACCATTAAATATAAGAGACCTATTAATTGAGTTTCCTTCGGGAAATAGGAAGTTTGAAGAGACCATAATTATTCTTGAAGTTTCTGAACTTTATACAAGAATCAAGCTTTGATACCACTTGTTGGACAAGTGGCCTCAATAACTTAAGAGGGGTGGGGGTGAATTAAGTTAAAAAAATTCTCGTTTAATTGACTTCTAAATCCCTTTTTAAATCTATATGTTAAGAATATTGAAGATGAAGATGAAGATGAAAGTTATCTCAACAAAATACTTCAAGTGTGCAAGATAAATAAAATATGCAAGATAAATTAATCAAGATAGGGAAGAGAGAAATGCAAACTCAGTTTATCCTGGTTCGGCCACTTCCTGTGCCTACGTCCAGTCCTCAAGCAACCCACTTGAGATTTCCACTAACTTTGTAAAAATCCTTTTTACAACTTCTGAACACCCAAGGGATCTCTTTCCCTTGTGTTTAGGAAACTCACAATTCAAGAGACAAACAACCTCTTGATCTCAATAAATCTTTAAAGAAAGTACAAATGTTTTTCTCTTTTTTAGAGAAGAAGATACATGTTGCAACCTACCCTTCGATGGGAGGGCGAGGCGAGATAAAAAGTGAGCCATCCAAAAAAGGAGACGCGCGGGAGTCACCACCAACATTTATTCGAGGAAAATGTTAGCAAAACCAATAAAAAAAGGTCTGTGAATTTCAAAAATAAGGGTTTGGGAGTTGATTACGCGCGGGGAAGGTATTAGCATCCCACATGCCTGTCACAAGGGATGGTAGCCTTTAATCAAGTGTGCGCAATGTGACTTCAAGATTATTTATTTTCCCTTTTTATATATTTTTTTTTACTTTTTTAGGGTCGACAAGGGTGTTGCCCTTGCTTCTACGTATCCTCAGGTGCGATGAGGAGTTCAGACCTACGTAGTTCTTTAAAGTGAGAAAGTTGTGTGTTGAGTTGAGTTTAGGCTTTTGAAAGATGCATTTTTTGCTAACAAGAACAAAAGAAGGTCGTTAAGGTGTTGGACCTTGAGCGATCTCAAGTGACTTTAATGGAGAGAAATTCAGTTATATGTTGATTTTATCTCGGTTTTGTTCATTAACTTTTAATCCCTATAAATAGATGATTTACGACACTAATAATTGGTTGAAATTTATTTTACAAGAGGAGAAGAGATTACTGATAATAGAAGGAGATGGAGATGCACAAAACAACAAGGAGGACCCCTAAAGGATGCATAGGTTGTATTGAAATCCTTAAAACACAAACTAACTAGATGATGAATGAAGAACACCAAACGGAGAATGGCATAGAAGTTGATTACAATCGCAATTCAGTAGTGCCTCAGCCTCGCTTTTCTCTTCTTTCTTCTTATCTCTAATTTCTCTCATAAACCTCTCAATGTTGAATGCCCAACCCCTTCCTCAGCCTCCCTCATGCCTATTTATAGGAAATGAGGGCATTTGGGACTATGGCTGCTCGCCTAGGCGAGCTGATGCTTAGTCTTGAAGAAACTGGTTCGCCCAGGCAAGTTGGTCCCTTTAACCCTAAGCAATTTGGGGGCCCAAGCGAGCCAAAGGCTGGCCTGGGCGAGCCACGGTCCAGATAATTGCATGAAATGACCCTTTTGCCCCCTTGGGTATTTTTCACATCCTTGACGAAAAAGTCAAACGATCTCATGCCTTGTGCAGAAACTGGTGTTGAATAACACCTTTTGGTTAGCAAGAATCAAAACATCAGCAAATTATAGTTCTTGGACGAAATTATGGTCTAACAGTTACCCCTCTTTACTTATCTTTATTGAAAATGAAAAGGTAAGTAAAGATAAGGACAATAATTTCATCCAAGTGATCTTGCTATCCGACTGGCAACTGGCGAAAATCAAAGAAATGAAACCTGTAAAAAGGAATAAACGGATGAAGTATCAGAAATATTAAGCAAAAGATGTTGTAGTGTTGCATAAAAATAGGAGACATTGAATTCTTGAAATGTAAAGAGAAAAGACATTGAAGTCTTGAAATGTAAAGACAAAAGACATTGAAGTCTTTGAAATATAAAGACAAAAGACATGGAAGTCCTGAAATGTCAAGACGAAAGACATTGAAGTCTTTGAAATATATAAAGACAAAAGAGATTGAAGTCTTGAAATGTAAAGACAAGGGGCATTGAAGTCTTGAAATGTAAAGAGAAAAGACATTGAAGTCTTGAAATGTAAAGACAAAAGACATTGAAGTTTTGAAATGTAAAGACAGAAGACATTGAAGTCTTGAAATGTAAAGACAAAAGACATTGAAGTCTTGAAATGTAAAGACAGAAGAAAGTCTTGAAATGTAAATACAAAAGACATTGAAGTCTTGAAATCTTTCACTAAAACGCGAACATTTGGCAAAGAAACAAACCCCAAAACTAATCAGAACAACACACATTTTTTTTTCAAAAAACAATGCGACTAATGGGGAATGAAAGCATACAAATAGAATTTCTCATAACCCAAAAAATGAGATTTAAGACATTTTCATTTTGCTTCTAAAAGAACATTATAAGAAACATTGGGTCCAACCAAACAAACAAAAACCACACAAGGTGTATAAAGCTTCACATAGGCAAGTGTTTTCGTCTTAATTCCAAATCATAGATATGTCATAAATTGATTTTGCAGTTCATTTCCCATCAAATCAAGGATAATATGCATAATCATCAAGGATCAATAGGACTTTCTATGGTCAGACTTTGTAGGAAATTGGTTTTGGTTGCTCTAACCTTTCCCCTTCTCTTCCCTTTTGTTTTGTGTGGAACATGAGAGTAGGCCTAAAAATTTGGTTGGTAACTTCAATAGGCAATCACTTCCTATCCCCTCACGTCTTAACCAAGTTACTACTTCCCCCTTCCTTTTTACTCCTTTGAAAACTCTGTACATGGTTCAGACATTTGTTTGGTCCAAAGAACTTGTTTTCCTTTTCTATTTTCCGTTGCTCTTTTCTATCTTGAATTGATTGATTTTTTTCTTTCTTTCTTTGTTGTTTTTGTTCTTTGTGTGTATTTTTTTGCTTTTTGTTTTGATGAACATCACTAACCAAAAGATGATAAAAATCCCCCTTCTTTCTTATCCCAGGGCAAGGTTGAAAACTTCCATCCTAGATCAAGGTTCTGGCTAAAATCAATGTTTGGCTCATAAGGCTTGCAAATGGCAGAAAATAATGTATATTGGGACAGTTGTTTGGCTTAGAAAGAAAGGAATGCCTAGATCATCCCCATGAATCGCATATTATGATAATTAGAAATTCATGCAAAATCAATACCAAAACATACCCATGCGGACACTCAACACAAAATTTGTGGTCACGTGATCACTAAAGCTTAGGGTCTGTTTCCACATTCAAGCCAAATCAATGTTTCAATCCTTGCTCTTTTACCAAGTCCATACAAAACATTGGAGTCCATTTTAGAATTCGGGAAAGTCTTTCATTTTTTCACCCTCTAGGTACACATTATTTTTTTCAAAAAAAAAACCTTTTGTGTTTTGATCTGCAAACTTTTCCAAAGAAAATTGGTGATTGTTTCTTTTTTCTTTTGGAAAAAAACATGTTGGTTTTAGAAAAAGTTTGAATCATAGGCAAAGTTGTAACCCGAGACTACACTTATCAAAGGAACAAAGGGCGCACGAAAAAAAGAAACCATGCATAAGTTTTTTTGTTTCAAACAAAACATCACAACAAAATAACATAACAAAGTATCGAAAGCAATAAATAAAATAAATACAAGTTCATAAATTTAGAAGGTCCTAGTCAAGAGGCTTAGTCTCCTCAAAGGATAAAATTCATCACATCTGCCATGTCACCGTCTTCCTCAGCTCAATCTTCATCTCCTGGAGCCTCTATGGGAGTTGCCCCCACCTATAAATATGGCCTGTCCCTAGGCCATGCAATAGTGGCCCTGAGCTGCTCAAGAGTAGGCCATGGGTAAGAGCTGGGGTCCTGGCGTTGCTGGTGTAGGGTATACTAGTAGAAGCTGTCGTTCAAATACACATGGCCCCTAAGGTTGGCCACCTGCTGGTTAGTCAAATGCTACATGTGGAGCTCCATCCTTTGCATGTGAGCCGAGATGGACTCTAGAGATGGTGGTTGCGGTAGAGGTGGCGGTGGTGCATTTACGGCAGGCTGCTGCTGTGCTCTTGCCCCAAATGTGCCTGCCTTGGCATGCACCATTTCTAAATGAAAGACCTATTAATGGGAGGCTGGATTGGCTTTGTGGGCATAATCGGCACCCTATAGAACTAGCAGAGACCTGTGATCAAAGTTGGAAATCCCAGTGCTCAATTGGACTTTTCTGGGTCCACTGGGTGTCTTGGAGGTGTGATACCTACAAATTGGTAAATGGCATCTGAGATAAGGTGGTCTATATGAACACTGATCTAGGTCAGGATAGTGTAGACCAGCTGGCATTTAGGCAGTGGAAGATCAGAATTATGGTTGCTGGGAAGGATGTTGTTGAGGAGAAGCGTCATCCAGATCTGTGTCAAAGTGGTCATGCTAGTGCTCATGATCCGCACCCACCTTCCTGTTACACTTCATGCAAAGTCTTGTCTCGGGGAGCACAGTAGCTAGCCTATGGCCTCCTCATCAAATCCTGAGACCTAGCTTCTTCTCTCGCTATGCTCACAACGTTGCCTCTCCTCTAGGACCAACAGATGCCCCAGGAACTGGTAGATAGCATCTTCATAATAGGGGATACATTGGCCCCGCACCCAAGAGTGCTTATCCACAACTCCCTCTTCGGTGGGCCAGACATTTGCATAGAACTCCATGACTATCTCGGGGTCATATTTAGCCATGGGCTTTGTCAGTTGGGTCCACTGCCTCCTGGTAACCTCCTCCTAGAATTCCATGTATTTCCTTTCTCTTAGTTGGACCCGTCTTTCTATGAGGAAAGACCACCCCTTGCTCGCTTTGAAATGGCACTGATGCTCCTCGCTTTGGAAATGGTGTCTGTCAAACTCAATCTCTGCTTGTGGGGTTGCACTGGATCCCTCCCCTGCGGTGTCCTTCCTAGTCCTTTTAGTGAGAAGCTTTTTTGGAGCCATTTTCTTGCAACGAAACATCCATAAAAATTTAGTTCGCATGAAATACGTAACCATTATTTTAGTTATCCTAAGCAAGCAAGAAGTCAATCAACTTTGTGTGGTCTTTGCTAATTGCATGTGTTACCATGCAACTAATACAACAAACCACAACTCAGTGCGTATTATTTTGATAGAAATTAACATTCTACAACAATTTAGGTGCAATGTGCCCATCATAGTGTAGCAAGTTTAACCAACAATTAGACTAATTCTACCTAATCAATTTTATGCATTCATTTAAATCATGTATTTGCATTTAAAGCAATGTCTAGATTTCCAAGCTTAGTTCATGCCTTTGGCATTTAATCTACCAACCTAAGCTAATCATACATCTATGAGTGCATATGTTGTATGAAGATTTTGATGATGCCAAAAGATTGAAGCAATTCAAAGTTTACTACAAGATTCAAGTCAAGATCAAGAGATCAAGAGAAATGATTAACAATAGTCCATTATTTGTTAAAAGAATCTCTTAAAAGATTGCAAAGGTTTGGCCTTAATAGACTTAAATTTTCAAAGTCTCTTATAAAGTTTTTATGTAGTCTTACATCTTTCAAAAATATATATTTCTCTCTATTAATCGATTACCAGAAGCAAAAATGATTTTGCAAAGCTTTCATAAAGTTTAAATTTGAATTTTAAAGGCTGTAATCGATTACCACCATTGTATAATCGATTACCACTTACAAAATTTTTGAAATTTAAACTGAAAAGACATGACCCCTCAATTATTAGTTATGTAATCGATTACCATAGATCTATAATCGATTACTAGTGGGGAAATTTCAAAAATAACTCTGAAAAGTCACATCCCTTCATGAGTTTTTGAAAAGCCACCAAAGGCCAATAAATATGTGACTTGTGTTCGAAAATCTTCAGAGTTTTTCAAAACTTCATTGTCTTATTCTCTCAAAAGGAAACCTTTGGCCAAACACGTGCAAAACAATTAAGGATTCTTATAAGTTCTTCAAGTTGTATTATTCTTCTCTTAAAGAGAGAAAAACATATTTTATACCTTTAATGAAAATTGCTGTTAATCAAGAGGCAGTGGGTCTCTTGATTTGTAAGTTTCTCTAAACACGAGGAAAAGGTATTCTTGGGTGGTTCAGAAATTGTAAAGGAACTTACATGGATAGTGGAAATCTCAAGCGGATTGCCGGAGGATTGGATATAGGCACAGGAAGTGGCTGAACCAGTATAAACAGAGTTTGCAATTCTCTCTTCCCTAAACTCATTTACATTATTGCAGTTTAATTTTATTTTCCATATTTAAAGAAGCGTCAAATAAATTGTTCATTGCATCTTTTTCTGCATATTGAGTCTGCATATTTCTTTTAAAGAGAGAATTAAAACTTGTTAGGGGAAATTTTTTAAACTTAATTCACCCCCCTTCTTATGTTATTGATGCCACTTGTTTAACAACATCTAAAATGGTGGCTGGACATGCATGAAACTCATTACTCATTCAAACTCTAAACAACACATGGAATAGTCATTGTGACATTTTATCAAACAGTTGGTGTTCGCATGTTAAAACATGTACAAATGAGGGATAAGGAGCAATATGACATGCAAATTTACAACAGAATCAAGGGTAGGCCTAGAGCCATCCATTGCAGCAATTAATCAAAGCATTCAGACCATGGGTTTACATATAACTTATCTCACAAATATTGCAAAGAAACAACAAATAAAGCACCAAATACCACAAGGAAAAAGTAAAAATAGATGAAGATGTCACTTACTTGAGTGGGATGAATGGAAAACAAGAATAATCGAGACAAATGCACATAAAAAGCTTGAAATTGGTGCAAAAATGGTGGTTCTCGTGGGTATTGGGGAGCCTTTGGTGAGTTTTGAAGAAAATGGGGGAAGTTGGGGTGAAATTTGGCTTCATCCCCCCCCCCCTGTTTATTTTTTTTGTCAGACCATGCTCGCCCAAGCGAGTTGAATTTTTTTTTTGCAAAGTTTTTTTGTTATATATATTTCCCTTTTAAACCTTATTAATTATGTATAAGCTTAGGCAAATTCATGAGATAATTCAAGAAAATAAGTAAGTATGAAACATGAAATTAAAGAGCAAAGTTAGAGATACTAGTTTGCCTCCTAAGAGTGCTTTTTTAACATCTTTAGCCGGACGCAGGGTGGTGATTGAGACTTTGCCATCTCATCCTCCCTAACCACCCTTTTGGTACGATTAATCTGATCATGGACTTAGCACCTGTGGCACCTACCCTAATGCTTTGACAAAGAAAGTGTTAACATGTAAATGTGAAAAAATATTACAGGATGCTTGTATCACTTTTCTACTTTCCCCTAGGCTTACTCGAGTTGGTGCGGCGCTGACCATTACCCAAAATGAATCTTCATTCATTTTCCGATCTGCAAGATCCCTTTATGATTGAACGTCAAATGAAATAATTAATGGGTGTTTTCGTGTTCAATTTTACTTAATGCTTATGACACCCCTGTCGAATGGCTTCGGGATACCAATTGTGTGAGCAAGAAAGAACGGGAGTGTACGTTCTTAATGACAATAATAAAACAATGCAAAGGACGCAACACTCGAGGGAGAGATGCAAATCATTAATCCATATTTATTAATGTTGCGATTATGGTTTACAAAAATTTTAAGACTTGGAGATCCTAATGAGTCCTTGAGGAAGTCCAAATATTGAGTCTTCAAATTGCCCCCAAGTATCACGTGTAATACCACTTGACGATGTCAGAATTCACAGGCGAAGGCAGCTCTTCGTCATCCATGTTCATAAGCAACAATGCTCCTCCTGAGAAAGCCTTCTTTACAACAAATGACCCTTCATAATTCAAGGCCTATTTCCCTCTGTGATCCTTTTGAACCTGTGACACTTTCTTTAGAACAAGGTCCCCGTCACTGAACTTGCGCGGGTGCACCCTCTTGTCGAAAACGTTTTTCACTCTGCTCTAGTATAGTTGCTCATGGCTCATGGTGGTCAATCTCTTACCTTCAATAAGATTTAACTAATCAAAGCGTGTTTGGGCCCACTCTGATTCTTTCAATCCTGACTCTACTAGGATTCTCAAAGAAGGAACCTCTACCTCAAATGAGAGCACAACTTCCATCTCATACACCAAAGAAAAAGGGATTGCCCCAGTAGATGTGCGTATAAAAGTTTGATAACCATGCAATGTAAAGGGGATCATCTTGTGCCAATCCTTGTATGACACGATCATCTTCTGAATGATTTTATTGATGTTTTTATTGGCAGCCTCAACTGCCCCATTCATCTTTGGTTGATAAGACGTGGAATTATGGTGTTCGATTTTGAAATCCTCACACATTTCCTTCATCATCTTGTTGTTTAAATTGGTGGAATTATCGGTGATGATCTTCCTGGGTAACTCATATCTGTAGATTATCTCCTTCTTAATGAATCTAACCACGACATTTCTAGTCACACTAGCATATGAAGCTGATTCCACCTATTTAGTGAAGTAGTCAATGGAGACTAAGATGAAGTGATGCCCATATAAAGCCTTGGGTTTGATGGCCCTGATCACGTTTATGCCCCACATAAAAAATGGCCAAGGTGTGGCCAAGACGTTTAATGGTACAGGTGGAGCATTAACATTATCAGCGAAAGTTTGGCACTTATGGCATTTCCTCACATGAACAAAATAATCATTCTCCATAGTGAGCCAGTAATACCCCGCCCTTGGAATCTTTTGAGCCATGGCATGACCATTGACATGTGTACCAAAGGATCCCTCATGCACCTCCACCAGCATTTGTTCTGCCTTTCTTGCATCCACACACCGAAGCAACACCATATTATGGTTTCTCTTGTACAAGATATTTCCACTTGGGAGGAAACTGATTGCCAACCTTCGTAACGTCCTCTTGTCATTGTTAAAGGCCTCAAGCGGGTATTCCTTGTCTTCAATGTATCATTTGATATTGAAGTACCAAGGCTTACCATCCTCTTCTTCTTCTATCAAATAGCAATGTGCAGGCTCACTACGACATCCGAATTTGATGCACGAAAAATCTTCGTGTGAGATCACTTTGAACATGGATGCTAGAGTAGCAAAGGCACCGACCATCTAATTTTCCTCTCTATGAATGTGATGAAAATATATGTCATCGAAGAATTCCATCAACTTCTTGATGTAAGCCTGGTAAGGTACCAATTTGTGGTCCCTGGTCTCCCATTCACCTTTCAACTGATGAATTAGCAATGCCGAGTCCCCGTATACCTTGAGTAACTTGACCCTAAAGTTGAATGTTGCTCAAATCCCCAGGCCACATGCCTCGTACTCTGCTATATTGTTTATGTAATCAAAACACAACCTAGTCATGAAAGGTATATATTGTTTTTCTAGGGAAACCAATACTGCCCCGACCCCATGTCCTAGTGCATTAGACGCACTGTCGAACCACTCAATCCACTTATCCATGTACTCATCCTCGACCTCGTCCTCAAACAAGGTCATGATATCTCATCAGGGAATTATGGATGCATAGGCTGATAATCATTGATGGACTACTGAGCTAGGTAATCTGCCAAGGCACTCCCCTTTATTGCCTTCTGAGTGACATAGACAATATCAAATTCTGACAACAGAACCTACCACCGAGCTATCCGTCCATTGAGAATGGGATTTTCAAAGATGTACTTGACGAGATCCTTTTTGGACACCAACCAACTAGTGTAATTCAGCATATATTACCTTAGACAGTGAGCTGCCCATACCAAGGCACAACACATCCTTTCTAGCAAGAGTAGTTCATCTCACATGCTGTGAACTTCTTGCTCAAGTAATAGACGACCAGTTTCCTTTTCCCGGATTCATCGTGCGGTCCAAGCACACACCCCATCGACTCATCTAATACCGTCATGTATAGGATAAGGGGTCTTTCAGGCACTAGTTGTACGGGCACAAGAGGATTCATGAGACACCATTTAATCCTTTCAAATGCCACTTGACAATCATTGTCCCATTGGATGGACTTATTCTTATGCAATAATTTGAAAAGAGGCTCGCAAGTGGCGGTCAACTGTGATATGAATCTCGCTATGTAGTTCAACCTTCCTAGAAAACCTCAAACCTGCTTCTCGGTGTGTGGCTTGGGCATTTCAAGGATTGTTTTTACCTTGTCTAGATCTACCTCTATTCCTTTATGACTAACGACAAAGCCTAGCAATTATCCGGATTTAACCCTGAAAGTACACTTTGCGGGATTCAACCTTAACCTACAATTACGCAGTCACTCGAACAACTTCCGCAAATTGACAAGGTGTTCCTCCTTGGTCCTTGATTTAGCGATCATGTCATCCATGTAGACCTCGATCTCTTTATGCATCATGTCATAGAATAACGCCAACATGACCCGCTAGTATGTTGTCCCAACGTTCTTGAGCCCAAAGGACATCACCTTGTAGCAGAAAGTTCCCCACAGAGTGATGAAGGTTATCTTTTCCATATCCTCCGATGCCATCTTTATCTAATTATAGCCCGAAAACCCATCCATGAAAGAAAACAGGGCAAAATTGGTCGCACTATCGATGAGAACATCGATGTGCGGTAAAGGAAAGGTATCCTTTGGACAGGATTGATTTAAATCTCGATAGTCCATGCACATTCACACCTTCCTATCCTTTTTAGGGATCGGCACAATATTGGCAACCCATTCCAAGTATCGAGCAATGGCCAAGAAAACAGTGTCGAATTGCTTCTTCACTTCCTCCTTTATTTTCAGGGACATCTTGGGCTTCATTCTCCTTAGTTTTTGCTTTACTAGGGAACACTCATGATTCAGTGGTAGTTTGTGCTGCATGATATCTGAGCTTAAACCGGGCATATCCTGGTAAGACCAAGCAAAGATGTCTTGGTAGTCTTGCAAGAGAGTCACCAACTCATCTTGGATGTTTACGGACATGCAAGTGCCAACCTTGACCTCTTTTCTCTCTCCGCCAATGCCTAAGTTCACAACTTTTGTTGCCTCTCAGTGTTGCTTCACTTCTCTTTCTTCTTGATCCATCATTCTCTTCAAATCTGGGGGAAGCCCTGAATCCTCATCTTCTCCCTTCTTGGCTTGATTTATTAGTTGCTCAAAATCAACCTCTGGGTCCTCGTTGTACTACTTTCATGTGACTCATTGTTGGATCTACGTCAAATCAATTAATCGTAATAATTTTCCCAATCTTAAGGGGTTTCTTTGTCTATCACCGCAACCTGATCCTTGCACATCCATCATGCATGACAAAGCTTTCGTCTCTATGAAAAATGGGACCCTTTCTACTTGTAGTCCTCGCCCTTGTAGATGGGCCAAGCTTCTCTCCTTCCTTTCTAAGGTGACCCTTCTCTTATCAGCATGTGTAGGCTCGTAACCCAACCTGAACCTTCCATGATTCTCAGTGAACTCCACCAACCCTAAACCCATTATGGGCTCATATCTGTTCCTTAACATAACCCGAGCCACCATCAAAGTGGCATCAGATAAGCATGGCTGCATCGGAGGAGATTCCACATTAGCATTGCTCACAATTTCCAGTGCTTGGAATGATGTTTCCAACGACTCCTCTGCAGCCTCTACATAAGGCGTTGAAGACGGGCAACTTACTAGTATGTCTTCCTCTCTTGACACTATAATCAGCTTCCCTTCCACCACAAACTTTAATTTCTGGTGTGGTGTTGATGATACCACCCCAACCAAATGGATCCAAGGCCGGCCTAACAAGCAACTGTAGGCAGGGTTTTTGTCCATTACTTGGAAGGTTATTTGACACACGTGGGGCCCAATTTGAATTGGGAGATCAATCTTTCCCCTTACATCCGGGCGGCTACCATTGAAAGCCCGCACCACCATGGAGCTCGGCCTCATGTGTTACGCGTTAAAAGGAAACTTATCAAATGTAGTTTTGGGCATGACGTTGAGGGAAGAGTCATTGTCAATAAGCACTTTGGCCACTATGTGGTCCAAGCATTTGATGGATACGTGCAAGCCTTGTTGTGTCCCCTACCCTCGATTGGTATCTCCTCGTTAGCCAAAGTAAGGTAATTTTGCCCTTACACTTTGGCCACTATGTTGTTGACTATGCCCCTGAATCCCTCCACTGATATATCATACGCTACACGGGCTTCATTCAAAATTTTCACCAACAGCGCCCGATATCTCCCCCACAGAGAGATCCTAGCTGGAGTTTTTTTCAATTGTTAAATCACCTTGAACTCACTTTGTTGAATAATCCTTAGGAACTCTGTCGCCTCCTTAGCTAATATCTCTTTCTTGTTGAAGTCTCCCCTTCCTCTGTGATATTTCCAACAGGGACCTCGTCATTCGGGGTCAGGCCCGACTTATCTCTCTCGCCTATCTGCCTTCACCTTCCCTTTGTCTTTTGACTATACCGGTAACTTAGGCGCAGCAAAGATCCATCCATTACGAGTCATGCCACTTCTATCGGAAATATTTTTAACCTTAGCGAACAGTAGGTCATCTTTAACGCGTATGAAGGATGCGTCCTTCCTTCCGTTGGACCCTTGTGCGGCATACTTCCATGGCACCACCTTATCACTTTTATAAGGGAAGGGTGCAGGCGTCTTAACTGTAAAGGGTTGGAAGCCTCAGGGCCTCTGAGTGGTGACATCCCTGGTGAAGTGGGTCACCAAAGGCTTGGGCTTACTCGGGTTTCTGTCATCTGACTGCATGCATACATCTCCTTCCTTTTTCTTCACACTGTAGACTTCAATCTGCCCCCTGTTCATTATTCCTTGTAGCAGCTCTTCTGCCATTGGACATGTCTCCACATCGTGCAATGTCCCTAGATGCATTAAACAAGAATCTCCTTTATCTTCATCAAGGTCAATCATACCAGCCGCATGCAATGCTTCTTCTTCATCATCAGTAAAACCTTCCTCTTCCTCTTCAATGGAGTCTTCCTCATCCTATCCATAAAATCTTCTTCCTTTTCAATAGAATCTTCCTCTTCCTCTTCATTGTCAATAAAATCATTTGTTTGCATTATATCCAAGTTAACTTCTTCACCATCAATCTCACCATCTTGTAGGTGATTGATTAGATCATCACCAATTGTTGCATTAGCTTGTGACTTAGGCACTTGATAGGCAACTTCCAAAGTATGCCTCTCACCCATAACTCCCCTTGGATTTGTTTTGATAACTACCAACCAATCAACCTTGTCCCTTTGTTGCTCAGGATAATGTGAAGAGTAAACTTGACTTTCAGCTTTTGGAAAAATAAAAGGATCAAATTTTGCACATTCTCTCCCTTTTCTTACATCTACAATCTTATATGTTTTATGGGTTCTCGTCCCATGGTTTGAAGGATCAAACCAATCACAATAAAATAAAATCTACTTTGTTGGTGACTATTTTGGTCATTTCCAATTCCAAAATCTCTCAAAACACTATAATAGTCGTTTGAGGCTCCATCATGTCTAATCTCACTAACACATACCCCATTGTTGTATGTTGTTTTGCCTACACCCCAAGCTGTCGTGAAGAATTTGTATCCGTTAAAAAAATAAATAGGAGATGACTATGCTAGTCTCAAAGTTTTCCTTGCCAAATCATACAAGTTTTAACTTTGTAACCTAAGTTGATGATTATGTTTTACCTATTCACATAATAAAAAAAGTACACGAATAACACAATGAAAAAGGTAGTATTCAATTTATTTGTGTGAAAATAGTAATGCTTACATATTCTAGAAATCACTGAGGAAAATCATCTTCTATTTGTTTATCAATGATGGTGTCATGGATATTCCCATACATACTTTTCAAATCTTGAACATATGTACTACAGATAAGGATATTTTTAATTAGATATAACTATTGGTAGATGAATTAAAGTTGTCTTACATGTAGTGTTTGATACTTACTCAATGAATGGTTTAATCTCGTTACGGTTCAAGAGAAAAACAATTGGGTTGCCAGTAATTCTTTATCATTAAGTCACGTTTCATTGTATATACCAGTTGTTTGTCCAAGAGGTTTAATGATGGATAAAATTGGTTGTATATGGTCTTGATGAAATTCCTCATTCGCACAAATAAGAGACACAAAATAATAAGAAGTGAAGTATGGTGTCTCTTACCACAAATATGCTTCACATATAGACCCTTCCACGCATTTCTTGTTCTTCATAGTTCTTTTAATTTTATTTTAAAACCTAAGTAAAAAATACAATACCAATTAATAGGTACATTGTACAATAACAAATGGTATAAAATGGAATACCTTTCAAATGGGTGCTTGCAATGATATTCACCTCCTATCCTAGCTTCATAAGGCAAATGAATTGGTAGGTGTGGCATGGAGTCAAAGAATGCATATGGAAATATACACAGCAACTTACATAATATCATGTGAATGTTTTCTTCCATTTGCAATAAACGATCTTCCTGTAACGTTGTTGAACATAAATATCTGAAGACTGATTGAGCTTAGTTAAGGGTTTCCATATAGGTTCAGGAAAAGCACTTGAAGCATTTGGAAGTAGACATTCCATAAAAACATGGCAATCATTGCTTTTCATCCCAATCAATCTTTTAGAAGATGTATCTACACATTTTCCAATACTGGAAGCATAACCATCAGGCCCCTTTAACTCCCTCACCCATTCACACATGATGCAATCCTACCCCCCAAGGGTATTGGATAGAAGACTCCAAGAGGATTAGGCTAGAGCTGTTAAAGAAGGCCTTGGGGTTCTCATGAACCTCAGGGTAGATTTCTGAGCCAACGGGCCAAGGTTGGGTCTACTCTTCTTTATAAATATTAGAATAGGTTTTTCCTTCTTTTGGGTCTTGTATTTTGGCTATTCTAGTAGTATAGGGTTTTAGCCTTGTATTTCAGGGCATTTTGAGTAGTCTTTGTAGTAGAGACTTTTCATGTATTTTGTCATAGGGGTGAGCTTAACTATTATAGGGGGTGAGTAGCTAACCTCTAGCTTCTCATCTCAAGGAGGTGAGTTTAGCTATTAGAAAGGTATGTGTAGCTAAGCTCTAGCTTCTCTAGAAATCTTCTCAAGGAGGTGAGCTTAGTAATTAAAGAGGTCTGTGTAGTTAAGCTCTAGCTTCTCAAGGAAGCTTCTCAAGGAATTTTCTCAAGGAAGCTTCTCAAGGGTGTTTATCAAGGAAGCTACCTTGGCTATAAATAGAAGCATGTGTAGCACTTGTTGTAACTTTGATGAATGAGAGTCTTGTGAGGAAAACTTCAAAGTTCAACTTCTCTCCCTCTTTTCTTCCTTCAATTTCATGCTCCCCCCCACCCTCTCTTTCTCTCTCTCTTTCTTTTCCTCCATTGAAGCATCCTCTCCAAGCTTCTTATCCAAGGCACATTCTTGGTGGCGAAGCTCCTTCTTCCATGGCTCATTCCCTAGTGGATGGCGCCTCCTCTCACCTCTTCTCCTATATCTTCCGCTGCATCTCCATGGTGGAAAATCACCATTGAAGGACCTCATTGAAGCTCAATGATCCAGCCTACATAGAAGCTCCACAAGCAAGCTTCCATCAAGTGGTAATCAGAGCACAAGAGCTTCAAGTAGGTGCTCCTTAAACCTCCATTAATTTTCAGCTTTACCTTCTCCTCTATTGTTGTTTCTTCATTTTTCTGCATGTATCTCCTCACATGTCTTGTGCTAAATGTTGTTAACATGATTCTTTAGAGTTTCCACCGATTAGACTTGCTATAGAATCTAGATTTGATTTTCTATGGTTCAAATTTCTTGTTCTTGTTCTTATTCTTAAACCATGAATTGTGTTGAGTTTAGGTTCCTTTGATTTTTGTCTTGCTATTTTTTGTGGCTGAAAACTAAACAATAAAATTCTTACAAAAACATTAAAGTAGAAGAAAACCTCAAAAATCTAGAGTGACTTGTTCAACTATTGTAGTTTTGTCATAGAAGTCATGTCTAATCATGAAACTTGTCACATAAGATTTCTTATGTTGTGCTGAATTTTATTTTTCTTGTTTGTTTATGTAACTCATTTGTTCATGAGTGTATGAAATTATTTTAGCCTATTATTTGATTTGATTCAAATCTTGCATGTTAATTAGTCCTTAACATATTCATGCAAAATTTTTAGAGAGTCTTTGATTGTGAACCTTTTCTTGAACTTTTAGGTTTCCTTATGATTGTGTTTATTGTGAATTTGAGTTTTGGTGATTGAATTGCTGGCTGAAATTTTGATCCTAAGTGAATATTGAACTCCTAAAAATGTGTTATACAAGCCTAGTGAGTTAAACATACATATGAAGGTTGAAAGTAAGCCCAAGGCAATCAATATTCCATGCTAAAAAAAAAATCAAAGTCTAAAATCACTGGTGCTGGCAGCTTGGACATACGAACTTGTAAAAATTACTGAGAATTGGTCACTGCGAATTTTAAGCTGAATTTTTTACTGAATTTTCTAGACATCTGGAAAAAGGTTTTTGGAAAAGAAACAAGTTATTTGGATAAAATTAAAAAATACTAAAAATAATACAAATTGTCATAAAAATCAGTATCTAGAAAAAAAAGGTGAAAGGGAAGTGTGCTTGTTGTTTTGGCTCAAAATTTATTATATAATTGGTGCGTATTTTATACCAATCTTAGTTCCGAAATTTAAATTGAAAATTAGTGTGAAAACAAGTGTCAAAGCTAGAGGTTTGTTGAGTCTTTTTTTTACTCTACTCTAGAGCCATTTTAAGTTTCTCTTCGAGTCCTAGCTTGCTTCTACATCCTTTTCATTGCTTTAATTGTTGAATAATCCTTGAAAAACTGTCTTGTTAAAAATCCATTGGTTTAGCTTTCATTTCATTTATTTTTTTTGGTCTTTGGTTATTGCTTGTCTCTTTGTTTGTGAGTTTCCATATAGGGAATTGGAAAGGAGAATTGGTGCCATCCCTTGAAGAATTTGAGTCAAGAAGCAAGGGGCCAACCACCTTAAGAGCTATTGGACTAAGAAGCAATCCAAATTGAGTGAATCACCAAAGAGAGAGCAACCACCAAAATTGAGGACCTTTTTGTAATTTTGTAATTAACAATTTACTTACTTTCATTGCTTTCAAATTTTGTAACAAAAAGGCCTTTCATTGGAATTAAGTTGGGAGCCTCCAATAGGTCACCCTACTTCCATTTATGTATAACAATTTTAGGCAATTTTCCCTTAGGATTGTGAGTGTTTTGTTAGGAACCTTAAATGTGGTCATCCTAACACTCTTAGGATTCACCTAGTTTACATTTCTTTCTTACTTTCATAGCTTATTTCCTTTACCTTTCATTGTCAACCTGCCTAGATAGCTTGCCTTTTACCAATTAGTTTTTACCTTAACTTTCACACCTCTTTTAGTGTTTATTTTGGCTAGTTTCTGTTGGATCAAGTGGCCTTAGAATAATTAAGAGGGGGGGTTGAATTAATTATTCCTAAACCTTTACTAATTAAAAAATTACTTTTCTAAGGCTTTTACTAAATTGTTAAGAGAATGAGGAGTAGAAGAGAAACTTAACAGAAAGTAAAAGCGGAAATTAAATGCACAGCGGAAAGTAAAAGAGTAGGGAAGAAGGAGACAAATAGACAAGAGTTTTTATACTGGTTCGGCAACAACCCGTGCCTACATCCAGTCCCCAAGTGACCTACGGTCCTTGAGATTTCTTTCAACCTTGTAAAAATCCTTTTACAAGCAAAGATCCACAAGGGATGTACCCTCCCTTGTTCTCCTTGAACCTAGAGGATGTACCCTCCACTAGAACTGATCCACAAGAGATGTACCCTCTCTTGTTCTCAGTCAACAACCCAAGTAGATGTACCCTCTACTTGAACCACAAAGGATGTACCCTCCAATGTGTTAAGACAAAGATCTCAGGCGGTTAAACCTTTGATACTTTGTGAATGGGGATACAAAAGAATTCTCAGGTGGTTAGTCCTTTGAACACTTTTGTATTAGGGAAAGGGAAGAATCCAAAGAATTCTCAGACTGTGTCATTTTGAATTCTTTGACAAGGGAGAAGGGAGACACAAAAGAATTCAGGCGGTTAGTCCTTTGTTCTTTTGGAAAAGGGAGAAGAGAGACACAAAAAGAATTCAGACGGTTAGTCCTTGGCGAATTCTTTTTGGCAAAGGGAGAAGAGAATGAAAAGATGAATAGCACAAGTTTTCAAGGTTTAGAAATCCATAAAACTTTAGAAAGTTTTTGGCACAAAGAAGAAGAAGAAGAAGTTCAAAGAGATTCAAGGCTTGTAAAAGATTGATTGAATGACTTATTGAAATGCAAAACAAAGCCTTGCTTTTATAGACTCTTCATGTCTGGTCAAGACAACCATTAGAAGAGTTATGACTTTTAGAAAAACTTAAAAACCAATTTGAAAAAGTCAAAAACTATTTGAAGAGTTACATCTTTTGATTTTATTCAGAAACAATCACTGGTAATCGATTACCAAATCAGTGTAATCGATTACACAAAGCTTTTATGTCAAAGGATGTGACTCTTCACATTTGAATTTGAATGTCAACGTTCAAAGGCACTGGTAATCGATTACCAAAACATTGTAATCGATTACAGCTTTTTGAAATTAATTGGAACGTTGTAAATTCAATTTGAAAACTTTTTCAAAACAATTTTGCTACTGGTAATCGATTACAACAATCTGGTATTCGATTACTAGAGAGTAAAAACTCTTTGGTAAACATGTTTTGAGAAAAATCATGTGCTACTCAATTTTTGAGAAAAACTTTTCATACTTATCTTGATTAAGCCTTCTCTTGATTCTTGAATCTTGAGTCTTGATCTTGATTCTTGAGATCTTGAACCTTGAATCTTGATTCTTGACTCTAAACTTTCTTCTTGAGTCTTGAATTCTTCTTGATTCTTATCTTGAACTCTTGAATTGTTCTTGATTCACTTGAGTTGTTCTTTGATTGATCTTTGATTCACTTGAGTAGTTCTTTGATTGATCTTTGAGCTTTTTGTCATCACCTTTGTCATCATCTTTTGTTATCATCATTGTTATCATCAAAAATCCTTTGAATCACCTTTGATTCACCATGAAGCTTTGCTTCTACAATCTCCCCCTTTTTGATGATGACAACTTCTGAAATCAAGAAACACACACACACTTTTTCCTAGTCGATCACTCACATAAATTCTCCCCCTTTGTTTTTGAATTTGTGAATATCTTAAAATTAAATTGATTACTCATGTGAGTTCTTGATTTTAATCCCATTTCTCTCTCCCTTTGGTATCAACAAAAAGCCAAAGTGCGTAACAACTTTGAAATAATCAAACATAACTAAACATCCATACAACATTCATTGAGAAACTAACAACCAAACCATGAAGCAAGAATCATGAAGCAACAATCATAAATAGATTATCTATGAAACCCATATAGTCAAATAACATACTTAATATTTGTTCAAACATACCATGCAAAGAGGGAAATAGTAAATTGTTCAAATACCATAATAATATAGAGATTTATTTTGATAAGTCACTAACATCTATTAGTCCTAATTCTCTTCTAATGTTATAGAAGGTATCTTTACTTAGTGGTTTTGTAAAGATGTCTGCAAGTTGATTTTTAGTATCTACAAACTCTAAAACAACATCACCTTTTAGAACATGATCTCTAATAAAATGATGTCTAACTTCTATATGCTTGGTTCTAGAGTGAAGAACTGGATTTTTAGATATGTTTATGGCACTTGTGTTGTCACATTTTATGGGAATGTGATCTAATACTATTCCATAGTCAGACAGTTGTCGCTTCATCCATAAAATTTGTGCACAACAACTACCAGCAGAAATGTATTTTGCTTCTGCTGTGGATAATGCTACACTATTTTGTTTTTCGCTATTCCAAGAAATAAGTGCAGACCCTATGAATTGACATGTACCACTAGTACTTTTCCTATCTGTTTTTGATCCAACAAAATCTGAATCTGAGTATCCTACTAGGTTGCATAAAGAATTCTTAGGGTACCATAATCCTAAACAAATTGTTCCCAATAGATATCTTATGATTCTTTTTACTGCCATTAAGTGTGAAAACTTTGGATCTGATTGAAATCTTGCACACATGCATACACTAAACATAATATCTGGCCTACTTGCAGATAAGTAAAGTAGAGATCCAATTATACCTCTGTATTGCTTTGGATCAACAGGTTGACCGGATTCATCTTTGTCAAGATAACAACTTGTATTCATAAGAGTAGCCAAGTGTTTTGAGTTTTCCATTCCAAATCTCTTAATGAGTTCTTTGCAATACTTTGCTTGATTAACAAAGATCCTATCATTTGTTTGTTTGATTTGTAGTCCAAGAAAGTAATTTAACTCACCCATCATGGACATTTCAAACTCACTTTGCATATCAATAGAAAACTCCTTGCACAAAGATTCATTAGTAGATCCAAAAATTATATCATCAACATAAATTTGTACCAACAAGATATCATTATCCTTCATTTTTATGAATAAGGTGGTATCTACCTTCCCTCTCTTAAAATTCTTTTCTAATAGGAATTTACTTAATCTTTCATACCAATCCCTAGGTGCTTGCTTTAAGCCATAAAGTGCCTTTTTTAATCTATAGACATGGTCTAGTTTTTGTGAGTCTTCAAACCTAGGAGGTTGTTCCACATATACCTCCTCCTGAATTAGACCATTTAAGAAAGCACTCTTGACATCCATTTGATATAATTTAAAATTCATAACGGATGCATATGCTAATAACATCCTAATGGCTTCTAATCTAGCTACAGGTGCAAAAGTTTCTTCATAGTCATACCTTCTTCTTGGTTATATCCTTTTGCTACAAGTCTAGCTTTATTTCTAATTACTATACCATTTTCATCCAATTTATTTCTAAATACCCACTTAGTTCCTATGATTGGATAATCTGAAGGTTTTTCTACTAATTCCCATACATCATTTCTTTCAAATTGATTTAATTCTTCTTGCATAGCTACTATCCAATGGTCATCTATAATAGCTTCTTTAAAGTTTTTAGGTTCTATTAATGAAACAAATGCTATATTATTGCATAAACCTTTAAGAGAGTGTGTAGTTGTTACCCCATTTGAGATATCACCGATGATGTTGTCAAGAGGATGATTTCTTGAAGTTTTCCATTCTTTGGGAAGATCATCATATTCTTGTGTTGTGTCATCTTGATCATTCTTGTCTTCATCATCTCTCTTTCTTCATTTTGAGTATCTTCCAAAGTATCTGCAATATCATCAATAGACCCCTTTCTCGAGGAGGTGATATTAGTTTCATCAAAAGTAACATGTATTGATTCCTCAATTGTCATGGTTCTTTTGTTGTATATTCTAAATGCTTTACTATGTAAGGAATACCCAAGAAAGATACCTTCATCTGCCTTGGCATCAAACTTTCCTAGGCTTTCTTTACCATTGTTTAGAACAAAACATTTACATCCAAAAACATGTAAATGTGCAATGTTTGGTTTTCTATTGTTGAAAAGTTCATATGGGGTTTTTTTAAGAATGGGTCTGATTAAGGCTCCGTTCATAATATAACATGCAGTGTTAACCGCTTCTGCCCAAAAGTATTTTGGAAGAGGTGTGTCATTTAAAAGAGTTATAGCAATTTCTTCTAGGGCTCTATTTTTCCTTTCTACTACATTTTGTTGGGGTGTTCTAGGTGCAGAAAAGTTGTGTTCTATGCCATATTCATAACAAAACATTTCAAAATCATTATTTTGAAATTCTCTTCCATGATCACTTCTGATGGGGATAATTTTGAGATTCTTTTTGTTTTGAATGACTTTGGCAAGTCTTCTAAATGCATGAAATGCATCATTCTTATGAGTAAGAAATAAAGTCCAAGTATACCTAGAATAATCATTAACAATTACTAATCATAGTAACTTCCACCAAAACTCATGACACTAGATGGTCCAAACAAATCCATGTGTAATAATTGCAATGGTTGAGTGGTGGAAACAATATTTTTAGATTTAAAAGATACTTTTGTTTTGTTTACCTTTTTGGCATGCATCACATAACTTATCTTTTTCAAATTTTAATTTAGGCAAACCAATAACTAGATCTTCTGAAATTAGTCTATTTAGATGATCCATGTTAATATGAGCAATTCTTTTATGCCATAACCATGGATCACAATCTTTACTTAAAAAACATCTATCATTTTCAGATTTTTGTTTTAGATCAATGATGTAAACATTATTTCCTCTAAAACCTATATGTTCAATATCTTTGTCATGCTCATGCTTAATAACACATTTTTCAAAATCAAAAGATACTTTATATCCTCTATCACATAATTGACTAACACTTAATAAACTATGCTTCAAACCTTCTACAAGCAACACATTTTCAATAGGAGTAGAAGAACTCGTACCTATTTTACCGACTCCAATAATTTTGTCCTTGTTGTTGTCGCCATATGTAACGTGTCCACTTTTCTTGGGGGAAATAGTTGTGAATTTGGATACATCACCCATCATGTGCTTGGAACATCCACTATCTATGTACCATTTCTTCCTTTCAGAATCTTCTTCGTTATTCTCATCAGATTTTGTCATGTGACACAAGTTGACTTGGTCTTCATCATTGTCATACCCTAATTTCGTCTGGGAACCATTGTTTGATGGCACGCAACCATTGCTTGACCGCTTCAAGGAACTTGACACCCATTGTTAAGCAATCCGTGAAGTTCCGCGACAAGTCGGGAGTCGAAAGGAAACATTATTGCGCAATCCGTAAAGTTCCGTAACATTCCAGAAGCCAAAGAGGGGATGGTTGCGTAATCCGTAAAGTTTCGTGACATTACGGAAAGAAAACAAGTATCGTTACGTAATTCGTGAGGTTCCGTAACGTTATGGAAAAAGAATCAACAAAAAAGGGGCAAAGGGGTGTATTTAGTAAAATGGGGTGTACAAATAGTAATTTTCAAATCTGGGCCCTTCTAGAGGTTTCTGGGCAATTTCTTGCTTAAGGTGGAAGCAACCTAGCTCGCCTGGGCGAGCTAGGTGGCAACCACCTCCCCCGTTTTGTTAAAAAATGGGCTTCCGGGACACCAGTAATGCTTCCGTAAAATTCCCATAACCCTAAATAAGCATATTTCACTTAATATGGGTGAGAAGGAAGAGAAAAAAAAGAAGAAAATCAAGTCCTATAGGCTTCCGTAACTTTTCCATAAATTACTAAAGAATGGGGTGAACTTATCAAAATGCGGGGGTGCAAATAGCAATTTTCAAATTATGATCTGGGCCTTCCAGACTATTTTTCGAAGCTGGATTGCTTCTGCTGGAGGAAGCAACCCAGCTCGCCTAGGCGAGCTGGGCGGCAACCTCCTCCCCCTTTTTCCTATAAAAAGGCAAAAGGGGGTTGTTCTAGGCGAGCTGGGCGGCAACCTCCTCCCCCTTTTTCCTATAAAAAGGCAAAAAGGGGCTGTTCTAAAGGTCCCTGATCCCCTTGGCTATGCATTTCAACTGTTTTGGGTGGAAAAAATCGTTTCCGTGAAGAAAATCCAAGTTTAGGTGCTTCCGTAACGCTTCTGAGAGGTTTCCGTAAGCAAATCCGTGAAGGTTTTCCTCCGTTCTTCACCGTTCTTCGTCCGTTCTTCATCCGTTCTTTATTCTTCAACGGGTAAGTTTCCAAATCCGAGACTTTTAATTCATTTCTTGTTTTTTGGCTTTCATCTTTATTTAGTTCAATTTCAGTTTCTTTTTTCTTTCGTTTTTAACGAGCTTTAACCAATCGTTTAAGCCGTTTTCTCACTTAATAAATGATAAAATGAATTTCAACCGATCATCTGTGTTGTAATCTCATTTAATCACTGTTAAAGTAAAATCTAACCGATTGTTCACGCTGTAATCTCGGTTAAACCAAAAAAAGCAAAATAATAATAAAATAATCAAAATATTTTTAAATAAAATAAAAAAAATCAATCAGATGTTTTTCTTTGGAAGTTTTCTTGGATCAATTGACTAATAACCAAAGTGAAACTAAGGCTAAAATCAACTCATAAAATCAAGCTTTGTCCGCAAAAATTACTAAAAAAACGTTTTAAGGTCCAACGCCTTAAACGGTCCTCTTTGCTTTTATCGGTTAACACAGACCGTTCAAAAGCTTAAAAATCAACACATCACCTTACTGCTTTCACGAAAATTACGTAGGTCTGATTTCCTCTTCGATGGAGGATACGTAGGAGCAAAACCCCCGCTTTTGTTGACCTCGTGAGATGGTTAGAGGTCCAACCCCTTAGCTTTCACACCAAGTAAAATGGATCATTTTAAGGTCCAACGCCTTAAATGACCACCTTCCAAGTAAAAAGAATCACTTGATTCACCCCTTTTGAAAGAACTACGTAGGTTTGATTTCCTCTTCGATGGAGGGTACGTAGCAGCAAGAGTCCCGCTTTTGTCGACCTCAAAAATAAAAAAGAAATAAAAGTTTAGATACATAATTTCACACAATTCTAATCTAAGGCTGTTGTCCTTTGGGACAAACGTGAGAGGTGCTAATACCTTCCTCAAACGTAAAGATAACTCCCGAATCTGGAATATGCTTCATGACCGGTTTCCTTTGGTTTTTTCGACGTTTTCCTCGAATAAACGTTGGTGGCGACTCCGCGCATTTTCCTTTCATGGAAGACACACTCGCGAGCCCCGCGTTGCCCTCCCGCCAAAAGGTAGGTTGCGACAGTTGGCGACTCCACCGGGAACTATTTTTGTGAGTTAGGCCTAGTTTAGGAAAGTGTGGAATTATGAAACTTTGTGTGTACGTTTTTTCTTGAACTGTGTAAAAATAATAAATGTTGTCTTTTCCACATTTTTACACCGCATTCTAAGCACCCACGGGTTTGAGTAAAAAAAGGGCCCTATACCTGGGTTCATGGAAATCTAAGGAGTGGAAGTGGATCTATGGTCATGCTAGGTCTCCGACTTGCTTGATAATAGTGAAACCTCGTCTAGAGCTTTCTCTCTTTATAATGTGTTGTCGCTGGTATTCCATACCGCCGTAATATTATTATCTTGAGTGATGATACCTCTAGAAAACAGCCATGTGAGATATGGATCGTTGGGAGTACTTATTAGAGACCCCTAGATATTATCCTATAGGTCCCTAAAATAGGGGCACGAAGCAAACACGTTGTGTGCCTTTTAAACACTGCCATGCATATAACCTAAATGTCATGTATGCCTTTGTTGTATGATTATTTGTGGATATTGCCATGCTGTGTACACCCCCGTGTTATGCTTTTGCGCGTCTGCATCATGTCGTCACGCACGCGTTGTATGTTGCTCTCGTCTTTTGTCATGGGAAGCCGGAAGGTCTATATCACCTTCTTAACTACACACATGGGGCACTGCGTCCCCGAATGCGCAAGTAAGAAGAGATTTCTAGGCATTTTCTTACTTAAGGTGGAAGCAACCTAGCTCGCTTGGGCGAGCTAGGTGGCAACCACCTCCCCCGTTTTGTTAAAAAATGGGTTTCCGGGGCTTCCGAGACACCCGTAATGCTTCCGTAAAATTCCCATAACCCTAAATAAGCATATTTCACTTAATATGGGTGAGAAGGAAGAGAAAAAAGAAGAAAATAAAGTCCTATAGGCTTCCGTAACTTTTCCATAAATTACGACAGAAGGGGGGTGAACTTATCAAAATGGGTGGTGCAAATAGCAATTTTGAAATTTTGGATTGGGCCTTCCAGAGTATTTTTCGGAGCTGGATTGCTTCTGGCCTGGGCGAGCTGGGCAGCAACATCCTCCCCCTTTTTCCTATAAATAGGCTGAATGGGGCTATTCTAAGGATCCCTCAGCCCCCTGGTTATGTATTTTAGCTGTTCTGGGTGAAAAAAATTGTTTCCGTGAAGAAAATCTAAGCCGAGGTGCTTCCGTAACGCTTCTGAGATTTTTCCGTGAGCGGATCCGTGAAGGTTTTCCGTCGTTCTTCACCCTTCTTCGTTCGTTCTTCGTTCTTCAACGGGTAAGTTTTCGAATCCAAGACTTTCAATTCATTTCTTGTTTTTTAAGCTTTCATCTTCATTTCGTTCATTTTCGGTTTTCTTTTCTTTCGTCTCTTAACGCGCTTTTACCGTTTATTTAAGTTGTTTTCTCACCTAATAAATGATAAAATGAATTTCATCCGATCATTTGTGTTGCAATATCGTTTAATCACTTTTAAAGCAAAATCTAACCGATCGTTCACGTTGTAACCTCGGTTAAACCAAAAAAAGCAAAATAATAATAAAATAATCAAAATATCTTTGAATAAAATAATCAAAAAAATCAATCGGACGTTTTTCTTTGGAAGTTTCCTTGGATCAATTGACTAATAACCAAAGTGAAACTAAGGCTAAAATCAACTCACAAATCAAGCTTTGTCCACAAAAATCACTAAAAACCATTTTAAGGTCCAGCGCCGTAACCTCTTTGCTTTTATCGGTTAACATGGACCGTTCAAAAGCATAAAATCAACATGTAACTTTACCGCTTTTGCAAGAACTACGTAGGTCTGAGTTCCTCATCGCAATTGAGGATACGTAGGAGTAAAAGCCCTACTTTTGTCGACCACCCCAAGAGATCGTTAATGGTCCAACGCCTTAACGTTTCTCTCCTTTCAAAAACAAGAGATCGTTAATGATCCAATGCCTTAACATTTCTTTCCTTTCAAAAACCAAGAGATCGTTAATGGTCCAACGCCTTAACGTTTCTCTCCTTTCAAAATCAAAAGATCGTTTAATGGTCCAACACCTTAAATGACCTTTTGATAAGTCAATATATATGTTTCAAAAAAGATAAAAACAACTTAACCAACATTTAGTTCTCGAAGAACTACGTAGGTTTGATTTCCTTACCACAATTGAGGAATACGTAGGAGCAAGGGAAACACCCCTTGTCGACCACAAAAAGATAAAAAATATAAAAGGTACAAAAAGACATAAAGACGTAAAAGGGAACATAAAACAAATTGAAGTCATGTTTGCACACTTGATTAAAGGCTGTCATCCCTTGTGATGGACGCGTGGGGTGCTAATACCTTCCCCGTGCGTAAATAATACTCCCGAACCTTTCACTTAAAGTTCATAGACCACGCCTTTTCTGATTTTTCTGACGCTTTCCTCGAATAAACATTGGTGGCGACTCCGCGCATTTTCCTTCCTTGGAAGACGCACCCGCGAGCCCCGCGTCACCCTCCCGCCGAAGGGTAGGTTGCGACAGTTGGCGACTCCACTAGGGACTGTTTTTAGAGAGTTAGGCCAATCAATCAGTGTGCATTCCTTACCATGACTTCTCCTTTGTTCCCTTTTCTTTTTTCCTTAGGTTCTTGTATATATAACTCTTTGATGCTTTTAGTGCGTTTTAAAATGTATGCAAAAGGTAAATATTTATTCGTTTGATGCACACAAACACCGACACTATTTGCACACACGGTGAGTTGAAAAAGGGCCCTATACCAGGGTTCGTGGGAACATAAGGAGTGGAGGTGAATCTGTGATCATGCTAGGTCTCCGACTTGCTTGATTACAATGAACCCTCATCTAGAGTTTTTCTCTTTGATAACATATTGTTGCTAGTAGTCCCTACTGCTGCAATATGTTCTTCGAAGGGGATGATACCTTTAGAGGCCATCAAGAGAGATATGACCACCTTGAGAATTATCACTAAAAAGGTATTTTAGCTCCCTCTCATGTAGGTCCCTAAAATAGGGGCACGGAGCAAACACGCTGCATGCCACTTTTCACACTGTCATGCATGTAGTCCTAAGTGCCATGTACCTCTTTCCTTATATTTGCTTGTGAATATTGTCGTACTATGTACATCCCCGTGTTGTGTCTTTCGCATATGCATCATGCACGGGTTCCGTCTTGATCCCCTCTCTTTGGCAACGGAGGGTCCGTGTCACCTTCTTAAATACATACGTCGGGCACCGTGCTACCCGAAGACGTTGTATCTAAGAAGGAGACAATTTCCCGGGCTCCCGTATTCATAAATTGCATCTGTGTCATATGCATTTCTTCATGCATTCATCCATTCCACCCATGATAGATGTCGGAGTTTTGATTCACACTGGGTTTTTGTTTCACTTTAGTAAAACATGGGAACAAATTAAACTGGAAAAAGGTTTTATCAAGTCAAGATTAAGGGCCTAGATATCACCAGCATTAAGGAGTTGGGGCGGTTAATGGGACCTCTCCAAATGCAAGTCTTCTGCAAGGCGTACAGAAAGATTTTAGATTTGACCATAGCAGAGATATCCACAGAAGCCATTGTATCACTCACCCAATACTATGACCAGCCTTTGAGATGCTTCACGTTCGGAGACTTCCGATTAGTACCGACTGTCGAAGAATTTAAGGAGATTCTAGGATGTCCTCTTGGGGGAAGGAAACCGTATCTTTTCTCCGGGTTTCTTCCCTCCTTGAGCAAGATTGCAGTTGTGGTCAGGGATTCGGCAAGAGAATTGGATCGTGCAAAGTAAACTCAAAACGGCGTAGTGGGCCTACCACGGAAGTACTTAGAAGGCAAGGCAAGGGATATGGCGAATGAAGAGGAGTGGGTCCCATTTATGGACGTATTAGCATTGCTAATCTTTGGGGTTGTCCTCTTTCCAAACATGGATGGTTTGGTGGACCTAGCCGCAATTGATGCTTTCCTTGCATATCACCATAGCAAAGAAATCCCGGTAGTGGCTATCTTGGCGGACTTATTTGACACATTTGACCGAAGGTGCGAGAAGAGTAGCGCACAGATCATTTGCTGTTTACCCGCTCTTTGTGTATGATTGGTTTCGCACCTATTCCAACAAGACATACGGCATCCATGTCCGCTCCGAAGCCATCGCTCGTGTGTCGAAAAGAGAAGAGTATATTGGGACCAGCACTTGGCTGGGATAGGAAGCAGAACAATCAACTGGTTTCCTCGATGGAAGGAAGGAAAGGAAGGAATTCTCTTCTCATGTGGGGACTACCCAAACATCCCATTGATAGGAACGAGGGGTTGTATTAACTATAATCCCGCACTTGCTATAAGACAGTTAGGGTACCCCATGAGGGGAGCACCGGCAGAAGAGAGCCTTTCTCCTTTCCTTGTGAGAGATTTTGGTGCGAAAGTTTCAAGATTATACAAAGAGTCCATAAAGCGTGGAAAAACCCGTTAAGGAAAGATAAAGAACTTAGGGGAATTCGTAATGGCATCATCGGTGGTTATCATGAATGGATGAAAGTTCGTACACGAGGGTTAGATTGGCTCTCCAAGTTGAAAATTATCAGTGAGGAGAACTTCGAAGCTCCGGAGGATGATGAAGACGTCCGAGCTCTAAAAACCGAACTAGGAAAAGCAAGACTTGCCAAAGAAAAATTCAAGTTGGTCGCTACAGACGTCTGGAAAGAGTGTGCCGGGTTACGAGAAGGAAATGCAGCTACTGCAAGAGCCCTTGAACAAGAAACCAAGAGGGCTCGCAATGAAGAGCATGGCCGTGACAAATTTCATGGAGCTTTGTGGGGCAGCGACAGTGAGCTCAAGCTTCGAAGGGAAGAGAGAGACCAGTCACGAGCGCATAGCATGGTCTTGAAAGAGGAGTTAGCTGCTTGCTCAAGGTCCAAAAGAAACTTGTCTCAACGTTTATGCGAGACAGAGACCAACATGTTAGCTATCATCAGCAAGTACCAAGAAGAATTAAACCTAGCCACGGCCCACGAGCACAAAGTGGCGGACGAGTATGCCCGGGTGTACGCGGAAAAGGAGGCTAGAGGAAGGGTGATCAACTCGTTACATCAAGAGGCTGCAATGTGGATGGACCGATTTGCTCTTACCTTGAACGGGAGTCAAGAACTTCCTCGATTGCTAGCCAAGGCCAAAGCAATGGTGGACACCTACTTCACCCCCGAGGAGATCCACAGACTTCTCAGCTATTGTCAGCATATGATAGACTTAATGGCCCATATAATTAGAAACCGCTAGAAAAGTTTGTATTGTCACTCAAATCTTGACTAGTTATAAACTTTCTGAATAAAATGAGTTTATCCCGCGTTTTTACTCCAAAGATCAGTGCGAATCAAATCACTCCCGCATTTTATCTCTAGCATGCATTCATATCATGCATCGCATAAGCATCTCTTCATGGCATCATAATGAACATATCGTTCCTGCATTTGTCCATTATCATATTCCAACATCACATTTTGCATGAGTCATTGCATCATCATGCATATGCATTCAACATACTTTTTGTTCTACAAACTGCATACCTTTTGTTTTCATGTTTGCTCATGCATGATCCTTGCATTTTCCTCTACAAAACAAAAACAAAAAGGGAAGCATGAAAATTCATGATGCATTCTTGGTTGCATATATTCGGTACCATGAGCCAACCATGTTGGGATCATAAACCCGTTTAACTTAAAAACAAAATGAATGAACATGGTACCTAATGCATGGTTAACTAGGAAATGATGTTTCTCCGGGCATCTCAATTTCATAATTACATTTTCCATGCATAGCTTAAAGTATGCCCGAGTCATTCATCCCTATGAAAGGTTGTTGAAGTATTGGCGATCAGAATTGCCATTCCTTGGATTATAGGATTGAACCAAGCTCATGCTTTTACAAAAAGGTTCATCATGTCAAGTTGAAGCATGGAAGTAACCATCTTGCAAAAATTGGGGCAAAAGATGGATCGAGTTACATCGCTGCATCGTCTACTGCCAAACACATTTAGGACTGTTTATGTCCTTGTTACTTCCAGTTTCACCTTGACAAAGATATCATGGACCATGTTGAAAATCTAAATTGATTCAACCCCATGTCCTGCGTAAAAATTCGCAATACTTCAAATGTGCATCATTCGCATACATCCATCCTTTTCATTGGTTGCATTGCTCATTGCATTCATTCCTTGAAAAAAAATGAACTTAATCATTATTATCAAAAAGAAAAAAACACGCTTTACGGCACCCTTACCGAACCTGTGCTAGAGCTAGAGTAATGGGTGAAGTAGAGGAGGTGCAAGAGCAGATGAAGGCCGACATGGAGGCCATGAAAGAGAAAATGGCCACCATGGTGGAGGCCATGATGAGCATGAAGAAGATAATGGAAGCCAATACGGTTGCAATTGCCGCTACCAGCACTGTTGTTAAGGTGAACCCGATGCACCCATCTGATCTCAACCAAATGAATCATCCAACCTCAGATATGGTGGGCAAAGATTTGGGAAGTACGGACGACCCCATGATGTGGAAATTCAAAACAAGAACGCCTTCCCGCCATATGGCTTGCCTCCTAAGGAGGATGTCAATAACTCCTCTCCCATACTCATTGAAAGCCAACAACCTCAATCTGATCATGCACATGTCTCTCAACCCATGGGGGAGACACATGGAATGCCCCACCACAATCTAGCCGACTTCGAGCCTTGCCTCGGATATGCCACTAAAGGGTAAGCAGTTGGTGGTATACCCCTGCAAAACACTTTAGAGGGCCTGAAATTCTGTTACCGATGACAGATGTCGTACCGGATGTCACGACATCACGCTTCAGAACATGCAGATTATATTTGGGAGTATGAACAGATTAAACAAGTAAATAACACAAGAGAATTGTTAACCCAGTTCGGTGCAACCTCACCTACATCTGGGGGCTACCAAGCCAGGGAGGAAATCCACTAAAATAGTGTTAGTTCAAGGTCTAACAGCCACTGTTTACAACCTTCTCACCTAACCACTACCCGTGCGACCTCTACCTAAGAGCCACTCTTAGATATGAGAACCCCTCTCACTCCCTCTCAATCACACTCCCGTGTTTACAATCAAATCAAAAACACACCAGAGATTGCTCTCTGAACAAAAGAGATCAACTCTACACACTAGAGATCAACTCTACACACAAGAGATCAACTCTACACACTCAGGTCCAACACTTGATGTTAGGGTACCATCAAGGTGGCTCACAAAACACTCAAGTCCCAAAACTCACAAAATAACTCTTCAATCCCGGACTTGGTAAAGAACTCGTGCAGCCTTCGTGTTTATATAGCAGTGAGCGTATCTGGGCTGCAACTTCTTGTGCTGGATGAGATCTATCATTCTTCTGAAAAATCTGCACTTAAAGATCTAAAAGATACAGTTTGATCTTTTAGTTTTTATCTTTAATCTTTAATCTTTAATCCCTGAACGAACTCTTCTAGTTTGTAATTCGAACTTTAATTATCTTTTAATTCGTTCCTAAAGATAGATCATCTTATCTCTTGCTAACTGCACAATAATCTGTTAAAGATATAACAGATTTATATGTCCAGTATTTTCGGGCCAGATGTCCTGGACATCGTATCCGACATCGTGGATCCTGCAGCTTCAATGCTTTTAGCAACTCCAGTATTTTCGGGCAGGATGTCCTGGACATTGTATCCGACATCGTGGATCCTGCAGCTTCAATGCTTTTAGCAACTCCAGTATTTTCGGGCAGGATGTCCTGGACATTGTATCCGACATCGTGGATCCTGCAGCTTCAATTCTTCATTTGACATTTCATCTTGCCTTGTGCATTGTGCAGACCGATCTTATTCTTTGACATAACGTTGGACATCATGTGCAGCAACTCCAGCTTTCCTTCATTGTCTAAGTGCTTATGTTTTAACAAAATCTTAGCCAATCTTTTAAAACTCAGTAGAGCTAAGCACTAACAGGGCCCTCAATATCACCCACAACCACACCTTTTGCATTCCATAGCGGGTAAAAACCCTCATGCTATGGCAGAAATGGGAGAAGTTGGATCATCTAGAGGAAAGGCTTAGGGTCGTTGAAGGAGGCAGAGATTATGCCTTTACTGACGTAGAAGAGTTGTTCCTAGTACCCAAACATGGCCATTCCCAAGTTCAAGGTGCCAGACTTTGACAAGTACAAGGGGACTACTTGCCCTGAGAACTATCTAAAGATGTATTGTCGAAAGATGGGGGCATACGCAAAAGATGAGAAACTGCTGATACATTTTTCCCAAGAAAGTCTTACTAGGACAACTGTCACCCGGCATACTAACTTAGGAACCTTCCTGAGTCCATTCTTGGAAGGACCTAATGGTTGCCTTCGTTAGGCAGTGTCAGTACAATTCTGATATGGCTCCGGATAGGATGCAACAACAGAACATGTGCAAAAAGGGGGCATAGATCTTTCAAAGATTACGCCCAAAGATGGAGAGACTTGGCAACTCAAGTGGCACCTACAATGACGGAGAAAGAGATGATCATAATAATAGTAGACACATTACCAGTGTTTTACTATGAAAAATGGTGGGGTACGCACCTTCAAGCTTTGCGGATTTGGTCTTCGTCGGGGAAAGGGTCGAAGCGGATCTGAAAAGAGGCAAATTTAATCATCCTGCTTGGACAAATGAGAAAACTGGGGCAAATGAAGAGGGTGAGGATGAGGGAAAAACCCATGTTGTGACTACCATTCCTATACGGCCAAGTTTCCCACCAACCCAACAATGTCATTACTTAGCCAATAACAACCCTTCTCCTTACCTACCACCCAGTTATCCACAAAGGCCATCCCTAAATCAACCACAAAACCCACCTTCCACACAACCAATGCTAAACACCACCTTTAGCACGAACCAAAACACCAACCAAGGAAGGAATTTTGCAGCAAAAAGCCTGTAGAATTCACCCCAATCCTGGTGTCCTATGCTAACTTGCTCCATTATCTACTTGATACTGCAATGGTAGCCATAACCCCTGCTAGGTTCCCTCAACCTCCATTTTTCCGAGGATACGACTCGAACGCAATATGTGCTTATCATGGAGGAGCCCCGGGACATTCCATTGAGCATTGTATGACCCTGAAGCGTAAGGTGCAAAGTCTAATTGATGCGGGCTGGCTGAAATTTGAGAAGAATCGTTTATGAATCCTAACATTGACAAACGACACCACACATGGGGCAATTTTGAAAGCTATTGTTAGATGTCTCTAATGACTCATCAGGATTTTCAAGTTTATGCCATTATTATAAACCACAGTTACAATGCTAAAATGGATGAATTTGACATTCTTGTCTCTCATCCTCTCACAAACACATATTTGCTTATTCAACTTCCACCGGAATGTGAGTGTAAGCCATTGGCTTGTTTTCTCAAAGCGACCTGCGCTCCTGAGTGTTGACTTCCAAGACCGTTCAACTAGAGATTACTCGTCCTGCACGTTGGTGGGGTGCCGTAAACAACGAGTAAAGCAGTAAAGTTAAAAAAAAAAAAGCATTTGATTGACTGTGTTTTCAAGTAAAAATATAGACATTCATGGGACCTCATTTTATCATTCCAGAAATTTTGTCTTTTTAGAGAGAAGTGAGTTATCAAGAATAAGAGTCATTTAACTTAATCCGTCGATTGAAAAAATCCTTTAACTATTTCTCGTCCTTGGAAAATTCTTTTTGCAAAAATCAACCGCTTCTTTCATTCTTCCTTGCTACCAAGTTGTGAAAATAACGATTGGTACCTCAGAGCCCTATACTGGGGCAATGAGGGGCATCGTGCATGAACCTCAAGTGAACCTAGGGGCAGATTAGAATTTCTCACCCAATAGGTTCCCTGCTACAAGGTCATGAAGAAAGACAACGATTGGTACCTCAGAGCCCTACATTGGGGCAATGAGGGGCATCATGCATGAACCTCAAGTGAACCTAGGGGCAGATTAGAAGTTCTCACCCAATAGGTTCCCAGCTACAAGGTCATGATGAAAGATAACAATTGGTACCTCAAAGCCTTAACTTGGGCAATGAGGGGCATCATGCATGAGCCTCAAGTGAACATAGGGGCAGATCAAAAGTTCTTACCCGTCGATGTTTTTAAACAAAAAAAAGGGGGGACAAACCCTGGAATTTCAATGGATTGATTAAACGTCAAACGACTCCATTGCCGTCACTCCAAAATGGTCAAGTGACTAAATCAAACAGAACATACACTCTGAGGGAGTTCCCGGAGAGATTTGCAAAAGATAGGATAAGGTTGCATGAATTATCACCTCTTTCAAAAGGACAATCAATCTGTGTATTCCAAAAAAATTAAATCAAAATCAAAATCACAAAATAGGGAAAGAATGTCATGAACATTGTACAACTTTCCATTACATTGCATTGTTTCGTATGAAGTCCGCATTTACCAAATTTCACAACAAAGGTTGCATGCATCTGCATCCCTAAAAATCATGTTAACTGCATAAGGATGGACCCTTGCGTACTAGTACCCTCACCCTTAGAGGGCTACATGCTCTCACCTTCAGAGGACTACACCTCCTCACCTTCAGAGGGCTGCACGCCCTCGCCATCAGAGGACTATACGTCCTCACCTCTAGAGGACTACACGTCTTCACCTTTAGAGGACTACACGTCCTCACCTTCAGAGGACTACGCATCCACGCCATCAGAGGACTATACGTCCTCACCTCCAGAGGACTGCACGTTCTTGCCTTTAGAGGGCTATACGTCCTCACCTTCAGAGGACCACACGTCCTCACCTTTAGAGGGCTACATGCTCTCACCTTCAGAGGACTACACGCCCTCGCCTTTAGATGGCTGCATGCCCTCTCCGTCAGAGGACTATACGTCCTCACCTCTAGAGGACTACACGTCCTCACCTTTAGAGGACTACACGTCCTCACCTTTAGAGGACTACACGTCCTCACCTTCAGAGGGCTTCACGTCCTCACCTTCAGAGGGCTACACGACCTCGCCTTTAGATGGCTGCATGCCCTTGCCTTCAGAGGACTACATGTCCTCGCCTCTAGAGGACTACATGTCCTTGCCTTAAGAGGACTTCGCGTCCTCACCTTCAGAGGGCTACACACCCTCGCCTTCAGAGGACTACACGTCCTCACCTTTAAAGGGCTACACGCCCTCGCCTTCAGAGAGCTACATGTCCTCACCTTCAGAGGGCTGCACGTCCTCACCTTCGGAGGGCTGCGCGCCCCCGCCTTTAGAGGGCTACACGCCCTCACCTTCAGAGGGCTACATGTCCTCACCTTCAGAGGGCAGCACACCCTCGCCTTTAGAGGGCTACGCGTCATCATTTTCAGTGTGCTCCATATCCACACCTTAAGAGAATTAAAGGTCCTCTGCCCTTAAATGCTTAACTGAGACTTGCGCTCCCGATTAAGGGGCCAGTAGTTTCCTTTAATTAGTTCCTGGGCCACCCCCTGATATTGGAGGGCAGCTATCACGTAGCTACTATGCATACCGGGGCAAGATTTCACCCATGCCGCTGCAAAGAGACGAGTGCGGATCATGCGCACCAACATGATCACTCTTACACAGATATAGATGATGTTGCTACTTAGCAACATTCTGCCCAGCGACCATAATGCTGATCTCCCCCAGTGGAAGTATCAGTTGGTCTGTGCCATCCCGACATAGGTAAGTATGCATATGGTTCAACTGATTTCTAATGTCATCTACTATTTGTAGGGATCGCGCCCACAAGGCACCCAGTGGACCCGAAGAAGTCCGGCAGGGCCCTGGGGTTTCCAGTTCTGGTTATGGGCCTCTGTCAATCCTATAGGGTGCCCGTCCCCCCAGCAAGGTCACACCATCATGAGATAGGTAAGTATGCGCATCGCTCAACTGATTTCTGATATCATCTATTGTTTGCAGGGGTCGTGCCCGCAAGACGCCTAGTGGACTCGAAGAAGTCCAATAGGGTCCTGGGGTTTCCAGCTCTGATTACGGGCCTTTGTCAGTTCTACGGAGTGTCTGTCGCCTCCAGCAAGGTCATTAGGCCCCCTACTAATCGATCTTTCATTAAGAAGTACTTCCCCCCCAGGCAGGCGCAGGGCGAGACACCACAGCAGCCCAGGGATGGCCGAGAGCGGGCAATAGACGCACCGCCACCACCTCTAGAGTTCACCTTAGCTCATCCACAAAAAGGTTAGAGCGTTGCCTACGACACATGGCCGACCAATAGGCGACCATGTCCAAAGCCAAAGGTAAGCAAAGTACTAAGTCCGTGACCGACAAGTCATCAAGCGTCCAGCTCAAGACGTTAAAGAAGTGCTACTAGGAGGCAACCTAGTAACTTTTAAATTTCTGCTTGTTATATGATCACCTTTTGTTTCTCAAGTCATAGTAGGACACACCTAGTTGCTCATGATCCTAGGAAATTAAATGAAACAAGCACAAGCTCGGAAGGTAGTCATGCCTCACAAAATATATGTATGTGTGTTTAGGTAGTGAAAATACCTTAGACATACCTCACAAAATATATATATGTATGTTTAGGTAGCAAGATACCTTGGATATGCATGTATATAGCAAACATACCTCACAAAATATATATATGTATGTTTAGGTAGCAAGATACCTTGGATATGCATGTATATAGCAAAAATATCTCACAAAACATATATATGTATGTTTAGGTAGCAAGATACCTTGGACACGCATGTATATAGCAAAATACCACACCAAAATATACATATGTTTAGGTAGCAAAATACCTCATGGAAAAAGAAAAAGAGAGAAAAAAGAAAAAAATAATAATAAGTTGTCTAGCTAAAAAACCAACATGCTTTTGAAAAGAGATAACTTCCAGCTTTTCTTTGCAAAAAATTTCAATGATCATAATCGGTTTCTGAAAAATGTGTATACACCTGAAGGGTGAATGCTGTGAAAATTTTCCCGAATGCCCAAAAATGGACTCGAATGAATGCACAAATTGATAAAAGAACATATTTTGGAAACACTGGGTTGACTAAAGTAGAGAAAATGAATCATGAGCCCTAGCATCACATGACCAAAATTTTTTGGGACACTTGAGTGTCCCCATAGGTGCATGCATGACTAGTTTTGCATAAAATTTCCTAATCATCATTGTTGCATTTGTGTCATGGAAATAATGTGGGACATCCCCTTTATTCCTAAACCAAACCAAACCTTGACATATGTCATATCCAGCCGTTCTACGAGCCTTGAGCCAAAATCCCAACTTACCATAAACCTTGACCCAGGGTGAGAATGTCAATCCTTGCCCTCAGAAGAAAACAAAAAAAAAGAGAAAAGGAGAAAATTCATGATCAAAAGAATCGGAAGAAAGCAAAAAGAGAAAATTCTCAATCAAAGAGTGGGAGAAAGCAAACAGAAGAAAGAAAATTCCCGATCAAGGATCAGAAGAAAACAGAAGAAATATGTAGAAAGGTCTTTGGACCAAACAATATCTGAATAATACAGAATTGTCACCAAGTAAACAAGAAAAGAAAGGAAACCACGACCTAAAGTGGTCCTCTCCCTTTGATTGCCAACCAAAATCCTGTGCGTCAGTGACTTGTTCACCTCACACTAAACAAGAAAAGAAAGGAAAAGGCCTAAAACACTCAAAGCCAAATTTCCCACCAAGAAAACAAACCATTCCCAAGAAGTAGTCCTATTAATCCATGATCATGCATGTAATCTTTGATTTGATAGGAGATGATTTGCAAAATCAAGTCATGACATATCTATGGTTCGGAATTAGGATGAAACACTTACCTGTGTAAGGTTGATACACTTTGAGTTATTTTCTTCTATTTTTGTTGAACTCAGTGTTTCCTCTAAATGGTCATTTTGAAACGAAATGCTAATGTCCAAAATCTCATTTATGGTTATGAGAAAATTTCATCAACATACTATCCTTCCCCGGTAGACACATTGTTTTTCATCCAAAAAGCATATGTGGCTCTGATCAGTTGGAAGTTTTGTCTCTTTACTAAAGCCTGTTCGCATTTTAGTTAAGAAAACACTGAGACTATTTTAGTCTCACAAGTTATCCAAAACTACGTAGGTCTGAGTTCCTCATTGAGGATACATAGGAGCAAGAGTCTCGCTTTTGTCGGCCGCCCCACAATCTCTATCATACTGACCCTGAGGTCATGTGACATGCGAAGACAAATTATGGTCATTCCGCTCATCTTTTCGCCATTCAGACACAATCGTGTCCGATGGCACGTAGAGACAAATTACGGTCATTCTGCGCCCTTTTGTCATCCAGAGGCGGCAAGCCTAATGACATGCAGAGACAAATTATGGTCATTCTGCACACCTTTTCGCCATCCAAAGGCGATCGTGTCCGATGGTGCACAGAGAAAAATTATGGTCATTCTGCGCCTTTCCGTCCAGGCTCGATCGTGTCCGATGGCACGTAAAGACAAATTATGGTCATTCTGCGCCCTTTTGTCATCCAGAGGCGGCGAGCCCGATGACATGCGGAGACAAATTATGGTCATTCCGCACACCCTTTCGCCATCCAGAGGCAATCGTGTCCGATGGTGCGTAGTGACAAATTGTGGTCATTCTGCACCTTTCCATCCAGGCTCGATCGTGTCTGATGGCACGCAGAGACAAATTATGGTCATTCTGCGCCCTTTTGTCATCCAGAGGTGGCGAGCCCGATGACATGCGGAGATAAATTATGGTCATTCTGCACACCTTTTCGCCATCCAGACACAATCGTGTCCGATGGCACGCAGAGACAAATTATGGTCATTCTGCACCCTTTTGTCATCCAGAGGCGGCGAGCTCGATGACATGCAGAGACAAATTATGGTCATTCCGCACACCTTTTCCCCATCCAGAGGCGATCGTGTCCGATGGTGCACAGAGACAAATTATGGTCATTCTGCGCCTTTCCATCCAGGCTCGATCGTGTCTGATGGCACGCAAAGACAAATAATGGTCATTCTGCGCCCTTGTGTCATCCAGAGGCGGCGAGCCCGATGACATGCGGAGACAAATTATGGTCATTCCGCACACCTTTTCGCCATCCAGACACAATCGTGTCCGATGGCACGCAGAAACAAATTATGGTCATTTTGCGCCCTTTTGTCATCCAGAGGTGATCATGCCCGATGGCACACAGAGACAAATTATGGTCATCCGCATGCTTTTGCTATCTGTAAGACTCGACGAGTGATAAACGCGCAGAGAAAAATTATGGTCATTCTGCGCCCTTTGTCATTCAGAAGCAGCAAGTCGAGTGATAAACACGCAGAGACAAATTATGGTTATTCTGCGCCCTTTGTCATTCAGGAGCAACAAGTCGAGTGATAAACGCGCAGAGACAAATTATGGTCATTCTGTGCCCTTTGTCATTCAGGGGCAGTGAGTCGAGTGGTGGGCGGAGACAAATTATGGTCATTCCGCACACCGTTTCGCCATCTAGAGGCGATCGTGTCCGATGGCGCGCAGAGACTAATTATGGTCATTTTGCGCCTTTCCATCCAAGCCCGATCGTGTCCAATGGCACGCAGAGACAAATTATGGTCATTCTGCGCCTTGTGTCAACCAAGAGGAATGAATTCAGCAGTATCAGGATGATGTTGGTCGTTCGGTGCTGATCATTTCAAAATTTTTGCAGGTTCCGCTGGCGGGGAGTTTGTCCGGCTGAATGGTGTTCCACTCGAACAAAATTAGTGTCTTATCTTTACATCCCTTTTATCTCCAATAAAAGACAAGTAAAGAGAGGCAACTGTCATACCCTAATTTCGTCCGGGGACCATCTGTTTATTGGGATGCGACCCTCGCTTGATCACTTCGAGGTACTTGACGCCCATCATTAGGCAATCCATGAAGTTCTACGACATGTCGGGAGTTGAAAGAATATTATTGCACAATATGTAAAGTTCTGTAACATTCCAGAGGCCGAAGAGGGGATGGTTGCATAATCCGTAAAGTTTCGTGACATTATGAAAAGAAAACAAGTATCGTTACATAATTCGTGTGGTTCCGTAACGTTACGGAAAAAGAATCAGCAAAAAATGGCAAAGGGGGTGTATTTAGTAAAATGGGGGTGCAAATAGTAATTTTCAAATCTGGGCCCTTCTAGAGTTTTCTGGGCATTTTCTTGCTTAAGGTGGAAGCAACCTAGCTTGCCTAGGCAAGCTAGGTGGCAACCACCTGCCCCGTTTTGTTAAAAAGTGGGCTTCCGGGGCTTTCGGGACACCCGTAATGCTTCTGTAAAATTCTCATAACCCTAAATAATCATATTTCACTTAATATGGGTGAGAAGGAAGAGAAAAAAGAATAAAATCAAGTCCTATAGGCTTCCTTAACTTTTCAATAAATTACGAAAGAAGGGGGGTGAACTTATCAAAATGAGGGGTGCAAATAGCAATTTTGAAATTTTGAATTGGGCCTTCCAGAGTATTTTTCGAAGCTGGATAGCTTTTGGAGGAAGCAACCCAGCTCACCTGGGCAAGCTGGGCGGCAACCTCCTCCCCCTTTTTCCTATAAATAGGCTGAAGGGGGTTGTTCTAAGGATCCCTCAGCCCCCTGGCTATGTATTTCAGTCGTTTTGTGACAGTCATCATCTTTTGTTATCATCAAAACACCTTTGAATCACCTTTGATTCACCATGAAGCTTTGCTTCTACAGTTTCAACCATAGTTTCTTTTACCTTTTGTTTTCAAACCCCCAACATAAAAGAACCACAACTTAGAAACCAACATGAGTCTTGATTCTTCATCTAGTGTTAATGGTAAGGGTTCTACTCCCAAGGACCCCTTGTATAAGATATTAGATGAGTTGAGATCCCTTAAGTTGTGGAAAGAAAAACAAGAGAGAAAAGAAAAATGAAAAAAAAATGGAAGAAATAAGTCAAGATGAAAAGAGAAAATAAGGGAAGAAGAAAGAAGGAAAATACTACAAGAGTTAAGAAAAGAAAAACATGCCTCCTATAGTAGTCATAACTCTTGCAAGAGCCTAAGTGAAGAACTCTGTGACTATTATGAAGGAAGGGCATAGGCCACATCTTATACCTCACTCTCATAGGAGATAAAAGGAAAGAAAGCATCAAGAGGCTAACATTAACCTCCCATACTTACATGACTTAGATTGAGAAATAAGGGTAGAGCATCAACTTAAAAAGAAGTCTACTTTAAAATCTTATGGCTCTCACTCTTATCCAAAGAAAGACCAAGGTCAAGGCATCTTAGGAGTGACACCTTCTAAGCCCAAAGATGATAAGGGGAAGACAATAGAAAAGCAACCCCTTAAGGTTAGTATGCAAGAGAATACTAGCTCCATGAAGTGCTTCAAATGTCTTGGAAGAGGACACATTACTTCTCAATGCCCCACCAAGAAAACCATGATTATGAGGGGCCAAGACATTTGTAGTAGCCAAGATGAGACTACTACTTCACCTTCCTCTAGTGAAAGTGAAGAAGCAAAAGGGGAAAAATCTAGTGAAGAAATCTACCCCCAACAAGAAGGACAACCATTAATGGTTAAGGAGGAGTGTAAGGAGGTAAGTGTCTCCTCCAAGAGGTTAGCTAAGAAAGAAATTCATTTTACAATAAAGACAAACATTAAAGAAACTTCCCCTCTTAGAAAACCTCCACATCTCCTCTTTTGTAAAAAGACACTTGTTAGCATTGCCACACCTCTTGGGCTTGAGGTTATTTCTCAAGTAAATGAGTTGTTGGATAAGGGTTTGGTTCGTAAAAGCTTAGATCCTTGTGCTTTGTTGGTGCCCAAAATAGGTATTATTAGGCACCAAACCCCTAAAATAAGTGATATGATGAATGTGTTGAGTGTTGCAACCCTCTTTTGTAAAATCAGTCATGCACCCAACATCTTCATGATTCATGTACATAGGGACTCATTAGTTAAGTCTGTTCTTATTTTTGGTTTTAATACAAACCTAGGTGCTCATATGGGACACCTTAGGTTTGTCATATTTTTTTTGTAGGAATAATCAACATGAAAATACAGAAAAAGGTGTGTTTTATTGCATTACTTTCCTTAATTTTGTAAATAGAGATCAAGGGGTTCCCACAGACCCTAAGACAATAAAGGTCCTTCCGGATTGCCCTACTCCACCAAGTATAAGGGAAATTTGGGGTTTCCATGACTTAACAAACTTTTACAAAAGGTTTGTCCCATATTTTTCTATACTTGTAGCACCACTCATTGAGTTGGTGAGGAACCATGTTCCCTCATGGGAAGATGTCCATAAAAGGGGTTTTCAGACCTTACCCTACTCTAACATACCTAACACCACTAATACATATGTTTTTATTCTTTTTACAGGTGTCAAGGGAAAGAGCCCAGAGTATGAAGAACCATTTGAGGTCAAATCCTTTCCAAGGTGGAGGGGATGATGCAATCCTACCCCCTAAGGGTATTGGATAGAAGACTCCAAGAGGATTGGGCTAGAGTTGCTAAAAAAGGCCTTGGGGTTCTCATGAACCTCAGGGTAGATTTTTGAGCCCATGGCCCAAGGTTGGGTCCACTCTTCTTTGTAAATATTAGAATAGGTTTTTCCTTCTTTTGGGCCTTGTATTTTGGCCATTCTAGTAGTATAGGGTTTTAGCCTTGTATTTCAGGGCATTTTGAGTAGTCTTTGTAGTAGGGACTTTTCATGTATTTTGGCATAGGGGTGAGCTTAGCTATTATAGGGGTTGTGTTGCTAAGCTCTAGCTTCTTATCTCAAGGAGGTGGACTTAGCTATTAGAGAGGTATGTGTAGCTAAGCTCTAGCTTCTCTAGGAATCTTCTCAAGGAAGCTTCTTAAGGAAGTTTCTCAAGGAAGCTACCTAGGCTATAAATAGAAACATGTGTAACACTTGTTGTAACTTTGATGAATCAGAGTCTTGAGAGATAAACTTCAAAGTTCAACTTCTCTCCCTCTTTTCTTCCTTCAATTTTGTGCTCCTCCCTCTCTCATTCACTCTCTCTTTGTTTTCCTCCATTGAAGCATCCTCTCCAAGCTTCTTATCCAAGGCACATTCTTGGTGGCGAAGCTCCTTCTTCCATGGCTTATTCCCTAGTGGATGGCGCCTCCTCTCATCTCTTCTCCTATATCTTCCATCTAGCTTGCTTGTGGAGCTTCTATGGAGTCTGGATCTTTGAGCTTCCATGAGATCCTTCAATGATGATTTTCCACCATGGAGATGCAGCGGAAGATATAGGAGAAAAGGTGAGAGGAGGCGCCATCCACTAGGGAATAAGCCATGGAAGAAAGAGCTTCACCACCAAGAATGTGCCTTGGATAAAAACCTTGGAGAGGATGCTTCAGTGGAGGAAAAGAGAGAGAGAGGGGAGAGCATGAAATTGAAGGAAGAAAAGAGGGAGAGAAGTTGAATTTGAAGTTTGTCTCACAAGACTCTCATTCATCAAAGTTACAACAAGTGTTACACATGCTTCTATTTATAGCCTAGGTAGCTTCCTTGAGAAACATCCTTGAGAAGCTTCCTTGAGAAGCTAGAGCTTAGCTACTAAAACCTCTTTAATAACTAAGCTCACCTCCTTAAGAAGCTTCCTTGAGAAACTTCCTTGAGAAGATTCCTAGAGAAGCTAAAGCTTAGTTACACATACCTCTCTAATAGCTAATCTCACCTCTTAGAGATAAGAAGCTAGAGCTTAGCTACACATACCTCTCTAATAGCTAATCTCACCTCTTAGAGATAAGAAGCTAGAGCTTAGCTACACACCCCCTATAATAGCTAAGCTCATCCCCATTGCAAAATACATGAAAAATCCCTACTACAAAGACTACTCAAAATGCTCTGAAATACAAGGCTAAAACCCTATAGTACTAGAATGGCCAAAATACAAGGCCCAAAACAAGGAAAAACCTATTCTGATATTTACAAAAAAGAGCGGACCCAACCTTGGCCCGTGGGCTCAGAAATCTACCTTGAGGTTCATGAGAACCCCAAGGCCTTCTGATGTGTCATTATTTTCTCCTGTTTCTTAACCATTTTTGTCACCATTTTAATTACTGATTAACCTTAATTGTCGAATTAATTATGTAGTTTTATCATTTGGGCCTACTTGACTAATTTTGTGTTTTTTAATTTAATTTCAGGAGAATTATAAGCAATTGGGCTTGAATCCGGAATTGGGCTTGGACTTGAAGAGAGCAGACAATTTTATTTTATCAAATTTTATCTTATCCAGATTTTATTTCGTCCAGATTTTATTTCATCCAATATTATCTTATCTTGTCCAAATTTTATTTTATTTTGTTTATGGGCTTGGACTTAAAATGAATTTGTAAGCTTTGGGACTGAGAACCTATATAACAGCACCAGGGTTTTAGTTTAGGGAGTTTTTTTGGAGGAGAGGAGAATAATTCTAGGGTTTTAGAATTCCAGTTTTTACTGTTCATGCACATTGTTCACATAGAATAAAATTCGCTTTCTGCAATTTCATTTCTGCTTCAATCTACAATTTCGTTTATGCTGATTAATGGAAGGCTAAGTCTCTAGCGTTGTTTTCTCTTGAGGATCAAGAACAACTCTCTTTGAGGTTTTGTTATTACTATTGAATACTGATCAGTTTTTCCTCTTCACCAATTACTCTGTATTTGTTGCTATTAATCCATGCATGCTTAGTGCTTGATTAGTTGTCTCTGCGCTTAATTTACGTTCATGCTTAATGATCAGTTTCGTTCATGATTAATTGGTGTATGTGTTGCTTAATCACAAAATGACAGTCTTATGTTAATTTTCGCTTAGTAATTTAATTTAGGGTTGGATTAAGTGGTTGAACTGATTAAGCATAAATTCTCGTAACCTAGGATAAGAGACTTGCTTGTGAATCAAGGGGAAACAACATGTTTTAATTCTGTTATTTTCTAATTCAAATTTGTTTGCTGTTTAATTTACAAAAACAAACAACGCCCCCCCCCCCCCCCCCAATTCGTTATTGTTTAATTACTATTTGTTATGAACGTTTGGTTGACCATTACTCGTTAGGAGACTGATGTAAGCTCCATTGGATCTTGTAGGCCTAGGATCTTCTTCATCAATGGATTCCTTTGCTTCTTGGAAGATGAATGGCAACGGAATGGAGAAGGAAGAGAGAGAGGAGATGCCACTTCAAGGAGAAGATGAGTCTAGAAGAAGCTCACCACCATAGGAGGCCATGGATAAAAGCTTGGAGGAAGAAGGAGATGAATGAAGGGTGAGGGAGAGAAGAGCACGAAATCTTGTGCTCTAAAGGAGCTCTAAAATTTGAAGTTTAATATTCAAATGATCAAAGTTAAAAAAAATGCACACACATGACCTCTATTTATAGCTTAAGTGTCACACAAAATTGGAGGGAAATTTGAATTTTAATTCAAATTTCACTTGAATTTGTGGAGCCAAACTTTGGAGCCAAAATTTCACTAATTATGATTAGTGAATTTTAGTTATGGTTCAGCCCACTAATCCAAGATCAATTCCAAGATTCTTCACTAAGTGTGCTTAGGTGTCATGAGGCATGTAAAGCATGAAGGACATGCACAAAGTGTGACTATATGATGTGGCAATGGGGTGTAGTAAGAAAATGCTCACCTCCCCCTCTAAAATTTAATTGGATTGGGCTAGAGCTGCTGAAGAAGGCCCTAGGGTTCTCATGAACCTCAGGGTAGATTTCTGAGCCCATGGGCCAAGGTTGGGTCCAATTATCTTTGTACATATTAGACTAGGATGTCATTATATTTGGTCCTTGTATTTAAGGCTCCATATTGTAGGTAGGGTACCCTAGAAATATAGGATTTTTTCAGCCCTTGTATTTTAGGGCACCTAGACTAGTTTTTGTATTAGGGGTAGTTTTGTAATTTCACATGCACTAAGTGGATATTTGATGTGTGTGGTTGGAAATAAATTTAATTGAATTGGTTGAAGCCCAATCCAATTAAATTTTAGAGGGGGAGGTGAGCATTTGCTTACTACACCCCATTGCCACATCATATAGTCACACTTTGTGCATGTCCTTCATGCTTTTCATGCCTCATGACACCTAAGCACACTTAGTGGACAATCTTGGAATTGATCTTGGATTAGTGGGCTGAACCATAACTAAAATTCACTAATCATAATCAGTGAAATTTTGGCTCCAAAGTTTGGCTCCACAAATTCAATTTCAAATTCAAGAAAAATTTGAATTTCCCTCCAATTTTGTGTGACACTTAGGCTATAAACAGAGGTCATGTGTGTGCATTTTTTAGAACTTTGATCATTTGAATATTAACTTCAGATTTCAGAGCTCTTTTAGAGCACAAAATTTCGTGCTCTTCTCTCCCTCTCCCTTCATTCATCTCCTTCTTCCTCCAAGCTCTTATCCATGGCCTCCTATAGTGGTGAGCTTATTCTAGACTCATATTCTCCTTGAAGTGGCATCTCCTCTCTCTCTTCCTTCTCCATTCCGCTGCCATTCATCTTCCAAGAAGAAAAGGAATCCATTGATGAAGAAGATCCTAGGCCTACAAGCTCCAATGGAGCTTACATCCCCTGTTTAGCGCTTCCCTGTTTCAGTTGCTCACAAAATTGCGACTGATTTTGTGTAATGCTGATTTTTTTGTGTAATGCTGTGAACAGTGTTTAGCGACTGAACTAGCGATTGATTTTGTAATTTAATTGGTGATTTTTGTTTTGATAGTTAGAGTTGTTACTTTTGGCTTATTTTTTGTGTGGTAGTTTCGTTTGGTCCATATTTTGTATGAAAAATACCAGGAGCACTTGGTGTGGTTGAATTTGAGAGAGACAAAAATTTTGGGAACTTGTTTTTAGCAAAACTTAAAATGGCCATAACTTTTGATCCGGGTATCAAAATGACTATTATTATATATGCATTTGGGGTAGAAGAAAATTTCCCATGTCGTGGCAATGACCTATGGTCCATTGCCATTTTAAACTTGAAAAATCAACTGTTTACTAAGTTTTTATTTTTTTTATTTTTTAGTATTATTGTCTTATTTTTCTAAACTTTCCTTAGGCAGTTTTCATAGTTAGACTTTGAATTTTTGTCTAAAAATTTTTGTGCTATCTTTTCATGATTTTAGGGTATTGCTCACAAAATTTCAGCTCATTTGGATATTGTTTGACTATAGTTGTAGTTTTAACCCTCCCTTGGTGCTTGTTTGAGAAACACATTATTTGCTGCATATAGTGCATGACTAGAGGCAATCCAGGTGATTTACAACCCTTTGATCCTAAAATAGATAGAACATTTCATAGATTTGTTAGGCATAGTGTGCATCCTTATCATTCTGTGCATTTCGAGCATTTTGAGCATTCTGAGTATTCTGTTGCTGGCGATTCTGAATATTCTGATTTTGAGCATTCAACTACTAATTTTCATATTGAGAACATGACTCAACCTCCATCTCGTGAGAGGACTCTTAGGGAGATGGCTGCACCTGATTTCACTTATGAAAGTTTGTGCATTCAATATCCTGATAAGGGTGTTCCATATGTTCTCAAGACTAGACTAATACATTTGCTGCCCAAGTTTCGTGGTCTTGCGGGTGAAGATCCTCATAAGCATCTTAAGGAGTTCCATATTTTTTGTTCCACCATGAAGCCCCCTGATGTCCAAGAAGATCATATCTTTCTAAAGGCTTTTCCTCATTCTCTGGAGGGAGTGGCAAAAGATTGGCTATACTACCTTGCTCCCAAGTCCATTTTCAGCTGGGATGACCTTAAGAGGGTGTTCTTGGAGAAATTCTTCCCTACATCTAGGACCACTGCCATCAGAAAAGACATTTCAGGCATCAGGCAACTTAGTGTAGAGAGCTTGTATAAGTACTGGGAAAGATTCAAGAAATTATGTGCAAGCTGCCCTCACCACCAGATTTCTAAGCAACTCCTTCTTCAATATTTCTATGAGGGACTTAGCAATATGGAGAGGAGTATGATTGATGCTACCAGTGGTGGAGCTCTTGGTGATATGACCCCTACTGAGGCTAGGAATTTGATTGAGAGGATGGCTTCCAACTTCCAACAATTCAGTGCAAGAAATGATGTTATTGTCCTTAGAGGAGTCCATGAGGTGGCCACAGATTCATCTTCATTTGCTGAAAATAAAAAGCTTGAGGGAAAACTTGATGCCTTGGTCAACCTAGTAACTCAGCTTGCCATGAATTAGAAATTTGCACCTGTTGCAAGAGTCTGTGGTCTATGTTCTTCTACAAATCACCATATAGATCTTGGTCCTTCTTTGCAGCAATCTGGAGTCAATGAGTAACCTGAAGCTTATGCTGCAAACATTTATAATAGACCCCAGCAAAACCAACAACAACAGAATAATTATGATCTTTCAAGAAACAGATACAATCCAGGTTGGACAAATCATCCAGATCTAAGATGGGCAAGTCCTCCACAACAACAACATCCTGTCCCTCCTTTCCAGAATGTTGCTAGTCCAAACAAGCCATATGTTCCTCCTCCAATGCAGCAACAACAACAACAGTCACAACAATGACAACAAGCAACTGAGGCTCCTCCTCAACCTTCCTTAGAAGAGTTAGTGAGACAAATGACCATCCAGAATATGCAATTTCAGCAAGAGACAAGAGCCTCTATTCAGAGTCTGACAAATCAGATGGGGCAAATGGCTACTCAGTTGAACCAAGCTCAGTCCCAAAATTCTGACAAATTGCCTTCACAAACTATGCAGAATCTGAAAAATGTGAGTGCCATCACCTTGAGGTCTGGCAAACAAATTCAAGTGCCTGAACCTGTCAAGCTTCATTCTACACCTAAAAAAGAGGATGAGATAGTTGCACAAAAGAGAAAGCTTCCAAACAAAAATTTTCATGCAAGTGGACCTTCTTCTAGTAATTCTGACTTACCGCAGCCTCTTATCCCTCTTCCATTCCCACCTAGAGCAATTCCAAACAAAAAAATGGAAGAAGTGGAAAAGGAGATCTTGGAGACCTTCAAGAAAGTAGAGGTGAACATACCTCTGCTAGATGCCATCAAGTAGATTCCAAGATATGCCAAGTTTCTAAAGGAGTTGTGCACCCACAAAAGGAAGCTCAAAGGCAATGAAAGCATTAGCATGGGCAGAAATGTGTCAGCATTGATAGGTAAATCTGTTCCTCGCATTCCTGAGAAATGTAAGGACCCAGGTACTTTCTGTATACCTTGCATTATTGGGAACAGTAAATTTGAGAATGCCATGCTAGATCTAGGAGCATCAGTTAGTGTCATGCCTCTGTCCATTTTCAATTCTTTATCTCTTGGACCTTTGCAATCTACAGATGTGGTGATTCATTTGGCAAATAGAAGTGTTGCTTACCCTGCAAGTTTCATAGAGGATGTGTTAGTTCGGGTTGGTGAACTTATTTTTCCTGTTGATTTTTATGTTCTTAATATGGAAGAGGGATTTTCCCATGGTTCAGTTTCAATTATTTTAGGCAGGCCATTTATGAAAACAGCCCGAACCAAGATAGATGTTTATGTTGGCACATTGTCTATGGAATTTGGTGATATTGTTGTTCATTTTAACATTCTTGATGCCATGAAACATCCATCTGAGGATCATTTTGTTTTTCGTGCTGAGATAATTGATCAGATTGTTGATGATTATATGTTTGATTTTGATTCTGTTCTTCATGGTAGAAAACATCCATTTTTATCTGATCTGCATACTTGTCATTCCTTATGCATTGAATCTAAATCTGAGTTTGAATTTGATCTTGTATCTGATTTTTATGTAGACAAAGGATCAAGCTGAATGTTTTGATGATGCCAAAGGATCACATGCTTCTCAAAGCTTTATTCAAGACAAAGAAATTAAAGATATTCAAGATGGATGATCAAGACAAACTCTAGAGTCTTAGGAAGGGTATATTAAATAGGAAGGGAATTCATAATTGAAGTAGCAAAAGGTTTGGCCAAGAAATTTAAGTTAAAAAGTCTTTTTCAAGAGATTTACTCTCTGGTAATCGATTACCAGAGGATGTAATCGATTACCAGTGGCCAAAAATGATTTACAACAGCTATTAAAATTTGAATTCAAAATTTGCACTGTGTAATCGATTACACATATATGGTAATCGATTACCAACAGTTATTGAATGTTTTAATTCAAATTTTAAAGCTTGTAATCGATTACACACATATTGTAATCGATTACCAAAGGAGATTTTCAGAAAATATTCTCAACAGTCACATCTTTTCATTTGGTTCTTGAATGGCCATCAAAGGCCTATATATATGTGACTTGAGACACGAATTTGCGAAGAGTTTTCAGAACAAAAAGGTCTTATCCTCTTTGTCGCAACCTACCCTTCGGCGGGAGGGCGACGCGTGGCTCGCGGGATGCGTGTTCCACGAAAGGAATACGCGCGGAGTCGCCACCAACGTTTATTTGAGGAAAACGTCGGAAAAACCGGAAAAGACGCGATCTACGAACTTTTAAGTGAAAGGTTCGGGAGTTGTATTTACGCACGGGGAAGGTATTAGCACCCCACACGTCCGCCCCAAGGGACGGCAGCCTTTAATCGAATGTGCAATCATGACTTTGATTTTTTATGTTCCCTTTTTATGTCTCTATATCCTTTATACCCTTTTTTATATTTTCTCTTTTTGTGGTCGACAAGGGTGTTTCCCTTTGCTCCTACGTATTCCTCAATTTGGGATGAGAAAATCAGACCTACGTAGTTCTTTTGGAACAAAGTGTTTGGTTTAAGTTTGTTTTTTGTCTTTTTTGCAAAATATGTTTTTTATTTGAACAAAAGGTCATTTAAGGCGTTGGACCATTAAACGGTCTTTTGATTTTGAAAGGAGAGAAACGTTAAGGCATTGGACCATTAACGATCTCTTGTTTTTGAAAGGAGAGAAACGTTAAGGCATTTGGACCATTAACGATCTCTTGGGGTGGTCGACAAAAGCGGGGCTTTTGCTCCTACGTATCCTCAATTGCGATGAGGAAATCAGACCTACGTAGTTCTTGCAAAAGCGGTAAAGTCACATGTTGATTTTATGCTTTTGAACGGTCCATGTTAACCGATAAAAGCAAAGAGGACCGTTTAAGGCGTTGGACCTTAAAACGGTTTTTAGTGATTTTCGGACAAAACTTGATTTGTGAGTCTATTTTAGTCTTAGTTTCACTTTGGTTATTAATCAATTCATTCAAGGAAACTTCCAAAGAAAAACGTCCGATTGATTTTTTTAATTTATTTTATTCAAAGATATTTTGATTATTTTATTATTATTTTTCAAGATATTTTGATTATTTTATTATTATTTTACTTTTTTTGGTTTAACCGAGGTTATAGCGTGAACGATCGGTTAGATTTCGTTTTAACAGTGATTAAACGAGATTACAACACAAATGATCGGTTGAAATTCATTTTATCATTTATTAGACGAGAAAACGGCTTAAATAAATGGTTAAAGCACGTTAAAAACGAAAGAAAAGAAAACTGAAAGTAAACGAAATTAAAGTGAAAGTACACAAAACAAGAAATGAATTGAAAGTCTCGAATTCGAAAACTTACCCGTTGAAGAACGAAGAAAGAACGAAGAACGGATGAAGAACGGTGAAGAACGACGAAGAACGATGAAGAATTTCCACAGAATCGCTTACGGAAGTGTTACGGAAGTACTTCGACTTGATTTTTCTTCACGAAAACGTGTTTTTGCCCAAAATAGCCGAAATGCATAGCCAAAGGGGTCTTGAACATTTTGAAACAGCTCCCCCCTCCCCTATTTATAGAAAAAAGGGAGGTGCTTGCCGCCCAAAGACTTAATGAAGAAGATTTCTAAGCGCACCCGAATTACTAAGTTCACCCCCCTTTTCGTATTTTACGGAAAAGTTACGGAAGCCTTACGGAACTGTTTTCGAATTTGATTTTCATCTTTTTTCTTTTCCCTTTTACCAATGTTAAGTGGAATATGCTTACCCAAGGTTTTCGGAAATTTTACGGAAGTATTACGGAAGCCGCGGAAGCCCCGAAAACCATTTTTCAAAAACGTGGAGGAGCTTGCCGCCCAGTTGCTTCCTCCTTAAGCAACCCAACTTCCAAAATGTTCTAGAAGGGCCTAGATTTGAATTGCTATTTACACCCCTATCTTGATAAGTTCACCCCCCTTACCTTTTTTGGTGATTCTTTTTTCGTAAAGTTACGGAAACTTACGAATCTCGTAACGATACTTGTTTTCTTTCCGTAATGTTACGGAACCTTGCGGATTACATAATCATCCCCTTTTTGACTTACGGAATGTTACGGAACCTCACTTAATTATGCAACGATGCTTCCATTTGATTTCCGGTGTGTCACGGAAACTTACGGATTGTGCATCAATATATTTTTTTTGGTTTTTCGGCATGTCCTGGAATTTCACAAATTGCCCAATGATGGATGTCAAGCACCTCACAAGGACCAAAGAAAGGTCGCATGTCATCAAGCAAAGGTCCCCGGACGAAATTAGGGTATGACAGTTGCCCCTCTTTACTTGTCTTTTATTGGAGATAAAAGGAAAGTAAAGATAAGACACTAATTTCGTTCCTCTCGATTTGACGAGAGTCGCGGGTGACCATAAAATCTCCACATGCAAATGACTTGTTGTTCCTGGATTTTCACAAATTGCCTAATGATGGGTGCCAAGCACCTCACAAGGACCAAAGAAAGGTCGCATGTCATCAAGCAAAGGTACCCGGACGAAAATTAGTGTATGACACTAATTTCGCTCCTCTCGGTTGACGAGAGTCGCGGGTGACCATGACTTGTCGTTCTCGGAATTTCACAAATTGCCTAATGATGGGTGCCAAGCACCTCACAAGGACCAAAGAAAGGTCGCATGTCATCAAGCAAAGGTACCCGGACGAAAATTAGTGTATGACACTAATTTCGTTCCTCTCGGTTGACGAGAGTCGCGGGTGACCATGAAATTTCCGCATGTAAATGACTTGTTGTTCCCGGAGGAACAAAAGGTGCAGAAGACTATGTCAGCCTCTGCATGCTATCAAGCGTTCTGTCTTACAGATAGCAAAAGAATGTTTATACGGATAACCACTCGGGTATTTCCGCGTATCATCGGGCCCGCCGCCTCTGGATGATACAAGGGTGCAGAATGACCAAATTTGGTCTCTGCTTGTCATCGGGCCCGCCGCCTCTGGATGACAAAAGGGTGCGGATAACCGTAAGGTATCTCCGCGTATCATCGGGCCCGCCGCCTCTGGATGATACAAGGGTGCAGAATGACCAAACTTGGTCTCTGCTTGTCATCGGGCCCGCCGCCTCTGGATGACAAAAGGGTGCGGATAACCGTAAGGTATCTCCGCGTATCATCGGGCCCGCCGCCTCTGGATGATACAAGGGTGCAGAATGACCAAACTTGGTCTCTGCTTGTCATCGGGCCCGCCGCCTCTGGATGACAAAAGGGTGCGGATAACCGTAAGGTATCTCCGCGTATCATCGGGCCCGCCGCCTCTGGATGATACAAGGGTGCATGTCACATGACCTCAGGGTCAGTATGACAAAGATTATGGGGCGGCCGACAAAAGCAAGGCTCTTGCTCCTACGTATCCTCCAATGAGGAACTCAGACCTACGTAGTTCTGGATAACTTGTGAGACTTGAAAAGTCTCCATCGAAAAATGCTGACATCTCCGGAAAGGGCGCAGATGACCATATTGGTCTCTGCTCGTGAATCACACTTGGGGTCACTGAATGACGAGGTGCGGATAACCGTAAGGTGTCTCCGCGGGCTACCAGCTCTTGAGTCATGGCAACAAAAGGCGGTGTGGTCGACAAAAGCGAGGCTCTTGCTCCTACGTATCCTCCAATGAGGAACTCAGACCTACGTAGTTCTGGATAACTTGTGAGACTGGAAAAAGTCTCGGTGTTTTCTCCACTAAAATGCAAACATGCTTTAGCAAAGAGACAAATATTCCAACTGATTTAGAGCAGCATATGCTTTTTTGAGTGAAAAACAATGCGTCTACCGGGGAAGGAGAGTCTGCTGATGAAATCTCCCATAACCATAAATGAGATTTTGGATGTTAGCATTGCGTTTCTAAATGACCATTTAGAGGAAACACTGGGTTCGACAAAAATAGAAGAAAATCACTCAAAGTGTATCAATCTCGCACAGGTAAGTGTTTCATCCTAATTCCGAACCATAGATATGTCATGACTTGACTTTGCAAATTATTTCCTATCAAATCAAAAATTACATGCGTGATCATGGATCAATAGGGCTTCCCTTGGGAATGGGTTCTTTTGGTGGTTTTTTTTTTTTTTTCGGCTTTTGTGTGTTTTTTTTGGCTTTTGATTTTTTTGGCTTTTGATTTTTTGTTGGCTTTTTCCTTTTCTATTTTTGTTTAGTGCGGGGCGAAAAAGTCGCTAGCGCACTGATTCTGGTTGGCAATTAAAGGGAGAAGACCATTTTAGGTCATGGTTTCCTTTCCTTCTTTTTGTTCATTTGGTGACAATTCTGTATTGTTCAGATATTGTCCGGTCTAAAGACCTCTCTGCACATTTCTTCTGGTTTCTTTGACCAGGAGCTTTCTTCTTTTCTTTCTTTACTTTCTCCCATTCTTTGGTTGGGAATTTTCTTTCTTTTCTTTTTTTCTTTCTCCCTCTCTTTGATTGGGAATTTCCTTGCTTCCTTTTTTCCTTGATTGGAAATTTTCCTTCTCTTTTTTTTTTGATTGGAAATTTTCCTTCTCTTCTTTTTTGCTTCCGAGGGTAAGGATTGACATTCTCACCCTGGGTCAAGGTTTATGGTGAGTCAGAATTTTGGCTCAAGACTTGTAGAATGGCTAGGCATGATACATGTCAGGGTTTGGTTCGGTTCAAGGATAAAAAGGATGCCCCACATTATTTCCATGACACAAATGGAAAAATGATGATTTGGAAATTTTATGCAAAACTGGTCATGCATGCACCTATGTGGACACTCAAGTGTCAAATTTTTATGGTCATGTGATGCTAAGGCTCAGGATTCATTTCCTCTATTTTAGTCAACCCAATTTTTCCAAAATATGTTCTTTTATCCATTTGTGCATTCATCCAAGTTCATTTCGGGCGTCCGGGAAAATTTCACAGCATTCACCCTTCAGGTGTACACACATTTTTTTTTTCAAAAACTAGCTATGATCAGCGAATTTTTCTTCAAAGAAAAGTTGGAAGTCATCTCTTTTCAAAAGCATGTTGGTTTTTCAGCTAGACAACTTATTTTTCTTTTTTCTCTCTTTTTCCTTTTTTTATTTGTTATTTCTTTTTCTTGTTTGTTTTTGTTTTTTTTTCCTTTTTTTTTTCATGAGGTATTTTGCTACCTAAACATGTGTATATTTTTGTGAGGTATTTTTGCTATATACATGCATATCCAAGGTATCTTGCTACCTAAACATACATATATATATTTTGTGAGGTATCTTTTTGCTACGTACATGCATATCTAAGGTATCTTGCTACCTAAACATACATATATATATTTTGTGAAGTGTTTTTTTGTTTACATACATGCATATCTAAGGTATTTTCACTACCTAAACATACATATATATGTTTTGCAAGGTATGACTACCTTCCGAGCTTGCGCTTGTTTTATTTAAATTCCCAGGATCATGAGCAACTAGGTGCGTCCTACTATAAAAAAAATGATCAAATAGCAGGCAGAAATTTAAAAGGTACTAGGTTGCCTCCTAGTAGCGCTTCTTTAACGTCTTGAGCTGGACGCCTTATGACTTGTCAGTCACTGACCTAGTACTTTGCTTACCTTTGGCTTTGGACTTGGTCGCCTATGGGTCGGCCATGTGTCGTAGGCAACGCTCTAACTTTTTTGTGGATGAGCAGAGGTGAACTCTAAAGGTGGTGGCGGTGCGTCTATTGCCCGCTACCGGCCATCCTAATGCTACTGTGGTGTCTCGCCCTGCGTCTACCTGGGGGCGCAGTACTTCTTGATGAAAGCCCAATTAATAGGGGCCTGATGAACTTGCTGGGGTCGACGGGCACTCCGTAGAAATGACAGAGGCCCGTAATTAGAGCTGGAAACCCTAGGACCCTGTTGGACTTCTTCGGGTCCACTGGATGTCTTGTGGGCGCGATCCCTGCAAACAATAGATGACAGCATAAATTAGTTTGAACCATATGCATACTCACCTATGTCGGGATGGCATGACCTTGCTAGGGGGGGTACGGGCACCCTGTAGGACTGATAGAGGCCCGTAACCAGAGCTGGAAACCCCAGGGCCCTGTTGGACTTTTCCGGGTCCACTGGGTGTCTTGTGGGTGCGATCCCTGCAAACAATAGATGGTATCAGAAATCAGTTGAACCATATGCATACTTACCCATGTCGGGACGACACAGACCAACTGATACTTTTGCAGGGGGAGATTGGCATTGCGGTCGCTGGGCAGAATGTTGCTAAGTAGCAATGTCATCTATATCTGTGTAAGAGTGGTCATGTTGGTGCGCATGATCCGCACTCGTCTCTTTGCAGCGGCACGGGTGAAATCTTGCCCCGGTATGCATAGTAGCTGTGTGATAGCCTCCCTCTCTGGTTGTGCTCGCACAGTTGGCCCTCCTCCAATATCAGGGGGTGGCCCAGGAACCATTAAAAGGAAACTACTGGTCCCTTAACCGGGAGTGCAAGTCTCGGTTAAGCATTTAAGGACAGAGGACCTTAAATTCTCTTAAGGTGCGGATGTGGAGCACACTCAAAATGAGGACACGTAGCCCTCTAAAGGTGAGGGCGTGCAGCCCTCTCAAGGCGAGGACGTGTAGTCCTCTCAAGGTGAGGGTGTGCAGCCCTCTGATGGCGAGGACGTGTAGTCCTCTCAAGGTGAGGGCATGCAGCCCTCTGTTGGCGAGGACGTGTAGTCCTTTCAAGGTGAGGGCGTGCAGCCCTCTATTGGCGAGGACGTGTAGTCCTCTAAAGGTGAGGGCGTGCAGCCCTCTGATGGCGAGGACGTGTAGTCCTCTCAAGGTGAGGGCATGCAGCCCTCTGTTGGCGAGGACGTGTAGTCCTTTCAAGGTGAGGGCGTGCAGCCCTCTGTTGGCGAGGACGTGTAGTCCTTTCAAGGTGAGGGCGTGCAGCCCTCTGTTGGTGAGGACGTGTAGTCCTTTCAAGGTGAGGGCGTGCAGCCCTCTGTTGGTGAGGACGTGTAGTCCTCTAAAGGTGAGGGCGTGCAGCCCTCTGATGGCGAGGACGTGTAGTCCTCTCAAGGTGAGGGCGTGCAGCCCTCTGTTGGTGAGGACGTGTAGTCCTCTCAAGGCGAGGACGTGTAGTCCTCTCAAGGTGAGGGCGTGTAGCCCTCGGAGCCGAGGGCGTGTAGCCCTCTAAAGGTGAGGACATGTAGTCCTCTGAAGATGAGGACGTATAGTCCTCTAGAGACAAGGGTACTAGTACCCAAGGGTTCACCTTTATGAGAAAGCAAGAGATCGACTCATCGAGAGGGTCGGTCATCCCAAATCCACACGACTAGATATTAGATGTAGGAAATCTATGCAGTTAACATGATTTTTAGGGATGCAGATGCATGCAACCTTTGTCTTGAAATGCGGTAAATGCAGACTTCATATGAAACAATGCAATGTAATGGAAAGTTTGTACAACGTTCATGACATTCTTTCCCTATTTTGTGATTTTGATTTTGATTTAATTTTTTTGGAAAACACAGATTGAATGCCCTTTTGAAAAAGGTGATAATTCATGCAACCTCATCCTATCTTTTTGCAAATCTCTCCGGGAACTCCCTCAGAGTGTATGTTCTTTTTTATTTAGTCACTTGACCATTTTGGCGTGACGGCAATGGAGTCGTTTGATGTTTAAACAATCCATTGAAATCCTAGGGTTTGTCCCCTTTTTTTTTTGTTAAAAACATCGATGGGTGAGAACTTTTGATCGGCCCCTATGTTCACTTGAGGCTCATGCACGGTGCCCCTCATTGCCCTGTAAGGCTTTGAGGTACCAATCGTTGTCTTTCGTCATGACCTTGTAGCTGGGAACCTATTGAGTGAGAACTTCTAATCTACCCCTAGGTTCATTTGAGGTTTATGCATGGGGCCTTTCATTGCCCCAGTGTAGGGCTTAGAGGTACCAATTGTTGTCTTGTTTTCACAACCTCGTAGTGAGGAAGAATGAAAGACGCAATTGATTCTTGCAAAAAGAATTTTCCAAGGACGAGAAATAGTTGAAGGATTTTTCAGCTGATGGATTAAGTCAAATGACTCCTATGTAGAAGCAAGATGTTTTGATGTCTTGATGATGCTAAAGGATCAAGTGCTTCTAAGTTTTATTCAAGACAAGAATCCAAGAAAGTCAAGATATATGATCAAGTTGATTTCTAGAATCTTTTGGAAGAAGTTTCCAAATTGAAAAACAAAAGGTTTGACCAAAGAATTCTATCATTTCAAATTGATATTTGCTCTCCGGTAATCGATTACCAGCAGCTGAAAATGTTTATAACAGTCACTAGAAATTTGAATTCAAAATTTATAATGTGTAATCGATTACACATGGATGGTAATTGATTACCAGCAATTTATTCAAATTTTAAAGCCTGTGATCTATTAAACAAGTCTTGTAATCGATTACCAGAGGCGATTTTCAGAAAATAATTTCCAAGAGTCACATCTATTCAAATGGTTTATGAATGGCCATCAAAGGTGACTTGGAAACACGAATTTAAAGAGAGTTTTCATTGCCCACAAAGTTTATCCTCTCAAAAGATTAAGAGTTTTTCTGAACTGAACTGTCTTATCCTCTCAAAAAGATTCCTTGGTCAACCACTTGCATATTCAATAAGGAATTTTGATTGGTCTTCATTGTACAATCTATCCCTTTTAAGAGAGATTTCTTCTTCTCTTCTTCTTACTTCTGAAAAGGGATTAAGAGACTGAGAGTCTCTTATTGTAGAGGATTCTTGAACACAAGGGAAGGGTTGTCCCTGTGTGGTTCAGACTTTGTAAAAGGAGTTTTACAAAGAGAGTGGAAAATCTCAAGTGGGTTTCTTGAGGACTGGACGTAGGCGCGGGAAGTGGCCGAACCAGTATAAATCAAGTTTGCATTCCTCTCTTCCTTTAAACTTCTTTTATTGCTATTTATCTTTTGCTTTAAAGAAGTTTATTTTGATTTGTCTTTTGAGTAATTCATGTTAAGGGTGCATTGTTAATCCAAAAAGAAAGAGTGATAGTTCAATTGGGGAATAGTCTTTGCATCTTAATTCAACCCCCCTTTTTCTTAAGGTAACTGAGGCCATTTGTCCAACATCCTATTCTTGACAACTCGCTTCTCTAAGAAGACAAACTTTCTGGAATGATAAAATGAAGTCACATGAACGTCTATATTTTTACTTGAAAACACAGTCAATCAAATGCCTTTTTATTTTTTTTTATTTTGAAACTTATTTTTTATTTTGAAACTTATTTGTTTTGAACTTTACTCATTGTTTTACGGCAACCCCACCAACGTGCAAGACGAGTAATCTCTGATTGAACGATCTTGGAAGTCCAAACTCAGGAGCACAGGTCGCTTGAGCAAACTGACCAATGGCTTGCACTTGAAAATCCTGATGAGTCATTAGAGACATCTAACAACAGTTTTCAAAATTGCCCCATGTGTGGCATCTCTTGTCAATGTCAGGATTTACACGCGATTCTCCTCAAATTCCTGATGAGTCATAACAACAGCTTCCAGAATTGCCCCATGTATGGTGTTGCTTGTTAATGTTATGATTCAACAAGCGATTCTCCTCAAATTTCAGCAGCCGCATCATTAGACTTGCACCTTACGCCTAAGGGTCATACAGTGCTCAATGGAATGCCCCAGGGCTCCCCCATGATATTCACATGTGTGCGTTCGAGTCATATCCTCAGAAAAATGGGGGTTTGAGGGAACCTAGCAGGGGTTATGGCTACCATTGCGTTATCAAGTAGATATGGGAGCAAGTTAGCATATGACACCGGAATTTGGGGTGAATCCTACAGGCTTTTCGCTGCAAAATTCATTTCTTGGTTGGTGTTTTTTTTGGTTTGTGCTAAAGGTGGTCTTCGTCATTGGAAGTGCGGTAGACAGGCTTTGTGGTTGATTTAGGGATGGCCTTTGTGGATAACTGGGTGGTGGGTAAGGAGGTGGTTTGTTATTGACTGAGTAATGACATTGTTGGGTTTGGTGGGAAACTTGGCCGTATAGGAATGGCAGTCACAGCATGGGTTTCTCCCTCTTTCTCATCCTCTTCATTTGCCCCAGTTTTCTCAGTCGTCCTAATAGGATGATCAAATTTGCCTCTTTTCGGACCCACATCGATCCTTTCACTGGCGAAGACCAAATCCGCAAAGCTTTGAGGGTGCGTAGCCCACCATCTTTTCATAGTAGAGTATCGATAATGTGTCTACCATCACGATCATCGTCTCCCTTTCCATCATTGGGGGTACCACCTGGGCCGCCAGATCCCTCCATCTTTTGGGCGTGTTCTTTGAAAGATCCGTCCCCCTTTTTGCAAATGTTCTGTAGTTGCATCCTATCCGGAACCATATCAAAATTGTACTGATACTGCCTAACAAAGGCAACCATTAGGTCCTTCCAAGAATGGACTCGGGAAGATTCCAAGTTAGTGTACCAGGTAACAGCTACCCCAGTAAGACTTTCTTGGAAGGAATGTATTAGCAATTCCTCATCTTTTGCGTATTCCCCCATTTTCTGACAATACATCTTTAGATGGTTCTTGGGACAAGTAGTCCCCTTGTACTTGTCAAGGTCCAGCACCTTGAACTTGGGAGGGGTGATGATATTGGGTTCTAGGAACAACTCTTTTAGGTTAGCAAAGGCATAATCTTCACCTCCTTCAATGGCCCTGAGCCTTTCCTCTAGATGATCCAACTTTCCCATTTCTGCCATAGCATGAGGGTTTTTACTTGTCGTGGAATGCAAGAGGTGTAGTTGTGGGTGATACTGAGGGCCTTCCAAAGGGTTTTGTAGGGGTATACCACCAACTGCTTGCCCTTCCGTGGCATATCCGAGGCAAGGCTCGAAGTCGGCTAGATTGTGGTGGGGAATTTCATGTGTCCCCCCCACGGTTTAAGAGACATGTGCATGATCAGTTTGGGGTTGTTGGCTCTCAATGGGTATGGGAGTGGAGTTATTGACATTCTTATTGGGAGTGTACGCCACTTTGGGTGGCGTATAGTTGAGAGGCAAGCCATATGGCGGGAAGGCGTGCTCGTTTTGAATTTGTACATCATGGGGGCTGCCCGTACTTCCCAAATCTTTGCCTACCATATATGAGGTTGGATGATTCATTTGGTTGATGCCGGATGGGGACATCAGGTTCACCTTAGCAACAACGCTGGTAGCGGCAATTGCAACCGCATTGGCTTCCATTATCTTCTTCACGCTCATCATGGCCTCCATCATTGTGGCCATTTTCTCTTTAATGGCCTCCATGTCGGCCTTCATCTTCTCTTGTATCTCCTCTACTTTACCCATTACTCTAGCTCTAGCACAAGTTCGGTGAGGACGCCGTAAAGCATGTTTTTTTTTTTGATAACAATGATTAAGTTCATTTTATTTTATTTTATTTTATTTTTCAAGGAAAGAATGCAATGAGCAATGCAACCAATGAAAAGCATGGATGTATGCGAATGATGTACAGTTGAAGATTGCGAATTTTTACGCAGGATATGGGGTTGAATCAATTTAGATTTTCAACATGGTCCATGACATCTTTGTCAAGGTGAAACTGGAAGTAACAAGGACATAAACAATCCTAAATATGTTTGGCAGTAGACGAAGCAGTGATGTGACTCGATTCATCTTTTGCCCCAATTTTGCAAGACGGTTACTTCCATATTTCAACTTGACTTGATGAACCTTTTTGTAAAAGCATGAGCTTGGTTCAACCCCGTAATCCAAGGAATGGCAATTCTGATCGCCAATACTTCAACAACATCTCATAGGGATGAATGACTCGGGCATACTTTAAGCTATGCATGGAAAATGTAATTATGAAATTGAGATGCCCGAAGAAACATCCTTTCTTAGTTAAACATGCATTAGGTACCATGTTCAATCATTTTGTTTTTAAGTGAAATGGGTTTATGATCCCAACATGGTTGGCTCATGGTACCGAATATATGCAACTAAGAATGCAGCGTGAATTTTCGTACTTCCCTTTTTTTTGTTTTTGTTTTGTAGAGGAAAATACAAGGATCATGTATGAGCAAACAAAAAGTATGTTGAACGCATATGATGATGCAATGACTCATGCAAAATGTGAGGCTGGAATATGATAACGGACAAATGCAGGAACGATATGTTCATTATGATATTATGAAGAGATGCTTATGCGATGCATGATATGAATGCATTTTACGGACACGAGAGCCCGGAAAATTATCTCTTCTTACTTGCGCATTTGGGGGCGCAGTGCCCCATGTGTACAATTAAGAAGGTGATATGGACCTTCCGGCTTCCCGTGACAAAGGACGAGACCAACATACAATGCATGCTAGAGATAAAATGTGGGAGTGACTTGATTCGCACTGATTTTTGGTGTAAAAACGTGGGATAAACTCATTTTTTTCAAAAAGTTATAACTAGTCAAGATCTGAGCGACAATACAAACTTCCTAGCGGTTTCTAATCATATGGTCCATTAAGTCTATCATATGCTGACAATAGCTGAGAAGTCCGTGGATCTCCTCGGGGGCGGAGTAGGTGTCCGCCACTGCTTTGGCCTTGGCTAGCAATCGGGGAAGTTCTTGACTCCTGTTCAAAGTAAGAGCAAATCGGTCCGTCCACATTGTTGCCTCTTGGTGCAATGAATCAATTACCCTTTCCCTTTTCGACGCACGAGCGGTGACCTTGTAGCGGATAGACGGGCCTACCTTCTTGGAGAAAAAAGGGTGTGAAACCAGCCACACATAGAGAGCCAGTGCACAACAAACAATTCTTGCGTTGCTCTTTTCACATCCCCGGCCGAACGTGTCATACATGGCCAAAATGGCGACGACCGGGCTTTCCTTGCCATGATGAAAGGCGAGGAAAGCGTCAATCGCTGCTAGGTCCACTAACCCTTCCATATTCGGAAAGAGGATAACTCCAAAGATCAAAAGCGCCAAGATGTCAATAAAAGAAAGCCAATTCGCCTTGATTTGCCAAGGCCTTTGCCCTTTCCTCCAAACACTTCCTTGGTACTCCGACTACCCCATTCCTGTTTTGCTTTACACGGTCCAACTCTTGTGCTGAGATTTTCACCACCTTGGCAACTCTTGTCGTGGAGGGATAGAACCCAGAGAAAAGATATGGCTTCCTTCCTCCCAGTGGGTATCCCAGGATTTCTTCAAACTCTTTCACAGTCGGCACTAGCTGGAAGTCCTCAAATGTGAAGCACCTTAGGGGCTGGTCATAATACTGGGAAAGGGATGCAATTGGTTCCATGGAGACTTCTACCCTAGCTAGGTCCCAAATCTTACCATAGGCTTTGCGGAAGGCTTGCCGTTGAAGTTGACCCATTAATTGCCCCAACTTTCGTAAACTGGTGACCTCTAAGCTCTTGATTTTGACTTGATAAAACCTCTTTTTAAGCGAAGGCTTTTGACTTGATCCCATGTTTTACTAAAGTGAAATAAAATCTAGTGCGAATCAAAACTCCGACATCTATCATGGGTGGAATGGATGAATGCATGAAGAAATGCATATGACACAGATGCAATTTACGAATATGGGAGCCCGAGAAACTGTCTCCTTCTTAGATACAACGTCTAGGGGTAGCAAAGTGCCCCAACGTATGTATTTAAAACGGTGACACGGACCCTTCGTTGGTTTGCTAAAGTGAGGGGATCAAAGATGAAACCTACGCATGATGCATATGTGAAAGGCACAACATGGGGATGTACATAGTACGACAATATTCACAAACAAATATAAGCAAAAAGGGTATATGATATTTATGCATGGCAGTGTGAAAAATGGCACGCAACGTGTTTGCTCCGTGCCTCTATTTAAGGGACCTATAAGGGAAAGAGCTAACTAGGCTTTTAGTAATAATCCCCAAGGTAGTCATATCTCTCTTGATGGTTTCTAGAGGTATCATCCCCTTCGAAGAACATATTGCAGCAGTAGGGACTACTAGCAACAATAAGTTTTCAAAGAGAAAAGCTCTAGATGAGGGTTCACTGTAATCAAGCAAGTCGGAGACCTAGCATGATCACAGATTCACCTCCACTCCTTATGTTCCCATGAACCTGGGTATAGGGCCCTTTTTCACTCACAGTGTGTGCAAATAGTGTTAGTGTTTGTGTGCATCAAATGAATAAATATTTACCTCATGCATACATTCTAAAACACACTAAAAGCAACAAATAGTTTATATACACAAGAACATAAAACAAATAAAGGGAAACCAACAAAGGAGAAAGTCATGATAAAACATTGCACAAGATTAAATGGCCTAACTCTCTAAAAAACAGTCCCCAGTGGAGTCGCCAACTGTCGCAACCTACCCTTCGGCGGGAGGGCGACGCGTGGCTCGCGGGATGCGTGTTCCACGAAAGGAATACGCGCGGAGTCGCCACCAACGTTTATTTGAGGAAAACGTCGGAAAAACCGGAAAAGACGCGATCTACGAACTTTTAAGTGAAAGGTTCGGGAGTTGTATTTACGCACGGGGAAGGTATTAGCACCCCACACGTCCGCCCCAAGGGACGGCAGCCTTTAATCGAATGTGCAATCATGACTTTGATTTTTTATGTTCCCTTTTTATGTCTCTATATCCTTTATACCCTTTTTTATATTTTCTCTTTTTGTGGTCGACAAGGGTGTTTCCCTTTGCTCCTACGTATTCCTCAATTTGGGATGAGAAAATCAGACCTACGTAGTTCTTTTGGAACAAAGTGTTTGGTTTAAGTTTGTTTTTTGTCTTTTTTGCAAAATATGTTTTTTATTTGAACAAAAGGTCATTTAAGGCGTTGGACCATTAAACGGTCTTTTGATTTTGAAAGGAGAGAAACGTTAAGGCATTGGACCATTAACGATCTCTTGTTTTTGAAAGGAGAGAAACGTTAAGGCATTTGGACCATTAACGATCTCTTGGGGTGGTCGACAAAAGCGGGGCTTTTGCTCCTACGTATCCTCAATTGCGATGAGGAAATCAGACCTACGTAGTTCTTGCAAAAGCGGTAAAGTCACATGTTGATTTTATGCTTTTGAACGGTCCATGTTAACCGATAAAAGCAAAGAGGACCGTTTAAGGCGTTGGACCTTAAAACGGTTTTTAGTGATTTTCGGACAAAACTTGATTTGTGAGTCTATTTTAGTCTTAGTTTCACTTTGGTTATTAATCAATTCATTCAAGGAAACTTCCAAAGAAAAACGTCCGATTGATTTTTTTAATTTATTTTATTCAAAGATATTTTGATTATTTTATTATTATTTTTCAAGATATTTTGATTATTTTATTATTATTTTACTTTTTTTGGTTTAACCGAGGTTATAGCGTGAACGATCGGTTAGATTTCGTTTTAACAGTGATTAAACGAGATTACAACACAAATGATCGGTTGAAATTCATTTTATCATTTATTAGACGAGAAAACGGCTTAAATAAATGGTTAAAGCACGTTAAAAACGAAAGAAAAGAAAACTGAAAGTAAACGAAATTAAAGTGAAAGTACACAAAACAAGAAATGAATTGAAAGTCTCGAATTCGAAAACTTACCCGTTGAAGAACGAAGAAAGAACGAAGAACGGATGAAGAACGGTGAAGAACGACGAAGAACGATGAAGAATTTCCACAGAATCGCTTACGGAAGTGTTACGGAAGTACTTCGACTTGATTTTTCTTCACGAAAACGTGTTTTTGCCCAAAATAGCCGAAATGCATAGCCAAAGGGGTCTTGAACATTTTGAAACAGCTCCCCCCTCCCCTATTTATAGAAAAAAGGGAGGTGCTTGCCGCCCAAAGACTTAATGAAGAAGATTTCTAAGCGCACCCGAATTACTAAGTTCACCCCCCTTTTCGTATTTTACGGAAAAGTTACGGAAGCCTTACGGAACTGTTTTCGAATTTGATTTTCATCTTTTTTCTTTTCCCTTTTACCAATGTTAAGTGGAATATGCTTACCCAAGGTTTTCGGAAATTTTACGGAAGTATTACGGAAGCCGCGGAAGCCCCGAAAACCATTTTTCAAAAACGTGGAGGAGCTTGCCGCCCAGTTGCTTCCTCCTTAAGCAACCCAACTTCCAAAATGTTCTAGAAGGGCCTAGATTTGAATTGCTATTTACACCCCTATCTTGATAAGTTCACCCCCCTTACCTTTTTTGGTGATTCTTTTTTCGTAAAGTTACGGAAACTTACGAATCTCGTAACGATACTTGTTTTCTTTCCGTAATGTTACGGAACCTTGCGGATTACATAATCATCCCCTTTTTGACTTACGGAATGTTACGGAACCTCACTTAATTATGCAACGATGCTTCCATTTGATTTCCGGTGTGTCACGGAAACTTACGGATTGTGCATCAATATATTTTTTTTGGTTTTTCGGCATGTCCTGGAATTTCACAAATTGCCCAATGATGGATGCCAAGCACCTCACAAGGACCAAAGAAAGGTCGCATGTCATCAAGCAAAGGTCCCCGGACGAAATTAGGGTATGACACTCTTAAAAAGGAAAATCGTTTTATCCTCTTACAAATTCCTTGGCCAAAACACTTGTGATTCAATAAGGAATTATTTGAGTACTCAAATTGTTCAATCTAACTCTTTCAAGAGAGATTTCTTCTTCTCTTCTTCTTTATTCTGAAAAGGGATTAAGAGACCGAGGGTCTCTTGTTGTGAAAGAATTCTAAACACAAAGGAAGGGTTGTCCTTGTGTGGTTCAGATCTTGTAATAGGCTTTTACAAGATAGTGGAACTCTCAAGCAGGATGCTTGAGGACTGGAAGTAGGCATAGGAAGTGGCCGAACCAGTATAAATCAAGTTTGCATTTCTCTCTTCCCTTAAACTTCTTTAATTGCTTATTATTTATTCTTTCTTTTCAGTAAGTTTATCTTGCATATTTTCTTAAGAGTTTACTGTTAAGGAATCTAGGGTTACGGGTTAAAATCAAAATAGAATTTTTTAATTAGGAAAAGTTTGTGATATCTTAATTCAACCCCCCCCCCCTTCTTAAGATATCTGAGGCCACTTGTCCAACAAGTGGTATCAGAGCTTCATTCTTGTATAAAGTTTAGAAGCTTTAAGAATTATGGCCTCATCAAACTACTTGTTTCCTGAGGGAAATTCTATAAATAGACCTCCCATCTTTAATGGAGTGGGTTACCACTGTTGAAAAACCCGCATGCAAATCTTTATAGAGGCAATAGATTTAAATATTTGGGAAGCCATAGAACAAGGACCTTATGTTCCCTCTATAGTGGCCGGAAGTGCAACAATAGAAAAACCTAGAGCAGATTGGACTGAGGAAGAAAGAAGATTAGTACAATATAATTTAAAGGCCAAAAATATTATTACATCTGCCCTAGGAATAGATGAATACTTTAGGGTTTCAAATTGTAAAAATGCTAAGGATATGTGGGATACCCTACAAGTAACACATGAAGGCACAACAGATGTTAAAAGATCTAGGATAAACACATTAACTCGTGAATATGAACTGTTTAGGATGAATGTAAATGAAAGTATACAAGACATGCAAAAGAGGTTCACACACATAGTTAATCATCTTGCATCTCTAGGAAAAAATTTTCCAAATGAAGATCTAGTAAATAAAGTTTTAAGATGTCTTAATAGAGAATGGCAACCAAAGGTAACAGCCATCACAGAATCTCAAGATTTGTCTAGTATGTCTCTTGCTACGTTATTTGGAAAATTGCAGGAGCATGAAATGGAATTATTTGATTAAATCAACATGAAGAAACTGATAAGAAGAAGAAGGGAATCGCTCTTAAAGCCTCATCTGCAATCCAAGAAGACATTGATAAAGAAGATTCAATTGACTTGAATAATGATGAACATATTAGTCTTTTTGTAAAAAGGTTCAACAAGTTCCTGAGAGTCAGAGGAAATCAAAAGAGACCAAATTTTAAACCTAAAAGAAGGATAGAAGATTCATCCTCTACTCTAAAATTCTTTGAATGTAATCAACCTGGACATCTGAGAGTTGATTTCCCAATCTTCAAGAAAAGAATGGAGAAATCTGAAAAGAAAAATTTCAGTGAAAAGAAGATGAAGAAGGCCTACATCACGTGGGATGACAATGATATGGAATCATCTGAGGATTCAGAGAATGAAGAGATAAATCTATGTCTAATGGCAAAAAGTTACGAAAGCGATGAAGAGGTAACATCTTCAAATAACAACTTATCCATTTCTTTTGATGAATTACAAGATGCATTTGCTGATTTGCATAAAGAATCAATTAAACTTGCAAAGTTAGTTTCATCCTCTAAGAAAACAATTTCAAATTTGGAAAATGAAATTTCAAAATTAAATAAAGAATTAGATCATCTTAAAACTGAAGTTTCAAATTCCAAATCAAATGATAAAATTCATGTCTCTACTATTCTTGATGAAAAAGTTATATCTGATTCATGTAAATGTTGTAGCAAGTATGTAAAAGAAATTAAAGATTTAAAAAATTCACTTGCTAAATTTTCTATTGGCAAAAATAACTTGGATGTCATATTAGGAAATCAAAGATGTATTTTTGATAAAGCAGGACTTGGATACAAACCAGAAAAACAACAAAAATTTTACAAAAATTTATTTTCTTCTTCACAAAAATATAATTCCCCTTTCATTACTTGTTTTTATTGTGGAAGAAAAGGGCATGGCACATCTACATGCTATTTTAGAAGGAATTGTAACAATATTAAAATGATTTGGGTCCCAAAAGGATCCGTTATTCATACTAACACTACAGGACCCAATAAAGTTTGGGTACCTAAGTCACAACCTTGATTTTGTAGGAACCATTGAGGAAAAAGTGGTACATAGATAGCGGATGCTCAAAACATATGACGGGAGAGGCATCAAAATTCACACATATCTCTCCCAAGAAAAGCAGACATGTAACTTATGGTGACAACAACAAAGGTAGAATTCTTGGAGTTGGAAAAATAGGTACAAATTCTTCAACCTCCATTGAAAATGTTCTACTTGTTGAAGGTCTTAAACATAGTCTGCTTAGTGTGAGTCAATTATGTGACAAAGGCTATCTGGTATCATTTGATTCTCAAAAGTGTGTCATTGAACATGAACATGATACAAATATAAAGCATATAGGGTTTAGAGTCAACAATGTTTACATGATAGACTTAAGTCAAAAACTAGATAATAATCAATGTTTTCTTAGTAAAGATGATGATCCATGGTTGTGGCATAAACGGATTGCACATATAAACATGGAACACTTAAATAAATTAATATCAAAAGATTTAGTTGTTGGTTTGCCAAAACTAAGATTTGAAAAAGATAGGCTATGTGATGCATGTCAAAAGGGAAAACAAACTAGAGTTTCTTTCAAATCTAAAAACATTGTTTCATCTACGCAACCTTTACAATTACTACATATGGATTTGTTTGGTCCTTCCAGAATCATGAGTTTTGGAGGAAGTTACTATGCTCTTGTTATAGTTGATGATTATTCTAGATACACATGGACTCTTTTTATCACTCATAAGAATGATGCATTTCAAGCATTTAGAAAACTTGCAAAAATCATTCAAAATAAGAAAAATCTCAAGATTATATCTATTAGGAGTGATCATGGGGGTGAGTTTGAAAATAAAGAATTTGAATTATTTTGTGATAAGCATGGGATTGAGCATAACTTTTCTGCACCAAGAACCCCTCAACAAAATGGTGTTGTTGAAAGGAAAAATAGATCTTTGGAAGAGATTGCTAGAGCTTTATTGAATGATACTCCTCTTCCAAAATTCTTTTGGGCTGAAGCCGTTAACACTGCATGCCACATTTTAAATAGGGCTTTAATAAGACCCATTTTAAAGAAAACTCCATATGAATTGTTCAATGGCGGAAAACCAAACATCTCACATCTTCATATCTTTGGTTGTAAATGTTTTGTATTGAATAATGGAAAAGATAACTTAGGAAAATTTGATGCTAAGTCAAATGAAGGTATTTTTCTTGGATATTCTCTGCATAGTAAAGCTTATAGAATATATAATAAAAGAACAATGACAATTGAAGAGTCTATACGTGTTTCCTTTGATGAGTCTAATGCCATTCTTCCAAGGAAGGATTTTTTAGATGATATTTCAGATTCCTTAGAAGATACACATATTCATGGAAATGACTCTAAAGAAAAAGATGAAGGAAGCAATGAAGATTCTCAAGATAATGGAGTTAGAGCAAATAATGAACTTCCAAGAGAATGGAAAGCCTCAAGAGATCATCCCCTCGACAACATTATTGGTGATATCTCAAAAGGGGTAACAACTAGACATTCTCTTAAAGATTTTTGTAATAACATGGCTTTTGTGTCTATAATTGAACCTAAAAATTTAAATGAAGCCATAATAGATGATAATTGGATAATTTCTATGCAAGAAGAACTAAATCAGTTTGAAAGAAACAATGTGTGGAAACTAGTAGAAAAACCTGAAAATTATCCTGTCATAGGAACAAAATGGGTTTTTAGAAATAAATTAGATGAACATGGCATAATTATTAGAAATAAGGCTAGGTTAGTAGCAAAAGGGTATAATCAAGAAGAGGGAATAGACTATGAAGAAACATATGCTCCAGTTGCAAGATTAGAAGCCATTAGAATGCTCTTAGCATATGCATCCATAATGGATTTTAAGCTCTATCAAATGGATGTTAAAAGTGCTTTTCTAAATGGCTTAATTCAAGAAGAAGTATATGTTGAACAACCCCTAGGTTTTGAAATCCCGGATAAACCAAATCATGTTTATAAATTGCAAAAGGCTCTTTATGGTTTGAAACAAGCCCCTAGGGCGTGGTATGAACGTTTAAGCAATTTTCTCCTAGAAAAAGAATTTTCTAGAAGAAAAGTGGATACCACATTGTTCATAAAGAGAAAGCATAATGATATTTTGTTGGTTCAAATATATGTTGATGATATAATTTTTGGATCCACTAATGATTCATTGTGCAAGGAGTTTTCCCTTGATATGCAAAGTGAATTTGAAATGTCAATGATGGGAGAACTAAATTACTTCCTGGGATTACAAATCAAGCAAACTCAAGGAGGTATATTCATCAACCAAGCCAAGTACTGCAAGGAATTGATCAAAAGATTTGGGATGGAAAGTGCAAAACACATGGCTACACCGATGAGCACTAGCTGTTACTTAGATAAAGATGAATCTGGTCAGTCTATAGACATGAAACAGTATCGAGGTATGATCGAATCTCTTCTCTATTTATCTTCTAGTAGACCTGATATTATGTTTAGTGTATGCATGTGTGCTAGGTTTCAATCCAACCCCAAACAATCACATTTGAGTGCAGTAAAGAGAATCATGAGATATCTATTAGGTACAATCAATTTAGGATTATGGTATCCTAAGAACTCAACATGTAACTTAATAGGATATTCTGATTCTGACTTTGCCGAATCTAAAACTGATAGAAAAAGCACAAGTGGAACTTTTCAATTCATTGGATCTGCTCTTGTCTCATGGCATAGTAAGAAACAAAACAGTGTTGCTTTATCCACTGCTGAAGCGGAATATATCTCTGCCGACAGTTGTTGTGCACAGATTTTATGGAAGAAGCAACAATTATCTGACTATGGTATCCTTCTTGATCGCATACCTATTAGGTGTGATAATACTAGTGTGCCATAAATCTATCCAAAAACCTTGTACAACATTCTAGAACGAAACATATAGAAATTAGGCACCATTTTCTAAGAGACCATGTTCTAAAGGGAGATTGTTTGCTAGAGTTTGTTGATACAAAGAATCAGCTTGTTGATATCTTTAGAAAACCTCTCCCAAAGGATATATTATTTTCATTAAGAAGAGAATTAGGCCTTTTAGACCTTAGTGATTTGGATAGGTAAAGTTTATGATTGATTGATTGTGTTTTGATTAAGTATGACGCTTGTTTCTGTTTAATTTATTTTACTTTTCTTGTTGGTATAATTAACTCTTAAGATAGTATAAGTTTTTAGACTTATTGTAATCGATTACATGAATACTGGTAATCGATTACACTAGAACAGATGGCCTGTAATCGATTATAGCCTTCATGTAATCGATTACCAGTAGGCTGCCTCCACCTGTAATCAATTACCAGTACTTGTAATCGATTACAATGCGTCCTGGTCTATAAATACCACGTTTTTCAGAAACCCCTGCGCAGCCTCTTCCACCTTGCGACGTCCCTCCATTCCCAAACCTTCCTACCTTACTCATTTCTTCATCAAATCGACTCCCGTAACTTGCAATCTTCTTCTTTCTTCATTTTTCGTTTGATTTCACCGATTGGAATCTGCAAAAACTCCATCATATGGTAGAATCATCAAAGAAACGTAAGGGTTCATCCACCTCCGCTTCGGCTTCAAGAGCTCATCGTTCCGGAGCCACCAGCACATCCACAACACCAATTCCACCCTCCTTATCCTCTTCCACACTGTTTTCTTCCAAAGAACAGCAGATATGATACTCAAACCTTTTCTCATCTCGTTCCATTATCGACCCTAAGTTCATAGATATGGATTTCTTTTCTGCTGAAAGTTTTGATTGTATTCAAGCATTTCAGAACTTAGGTCTCATACCTTTCATGTCATTACAATTGTCTGCTTATTCTGAATTGGTTAAAGCTTTTTATTGTAACCTTGAAATTTAGGAAAGCACTTTGATTTCTGAGGTTTTTGGGATAAAAATGGTCATTGACCAATCCCTTTTCCATAACTTAACCCAATTGTCCAGTGACAGTGTACCATTTGAAGGTACACTTAATGACGATTGGAAATTTGATTTCTCTGCATATGATGCCCGCCAGTTGGTTTGCACCAACCATGCGGATATGACTGGATGCCTTCTTGCCGGTTCATTGGCTTTTGAAAGCCGTATCCTTCATTATCTCATTGTGTTTATTTTGCTTCCACGATCTTCCAACCTTGCCCAGGTTTCTGAGGAAGATCTTGTTATCATGTGGGCCTTTCATACCGGGCGTCAACTTGACTGGGCACACTTAGTCAGATATCGCATGCATAAGGCATTGCGATTAAATGCTCCATTGCCATATCCACACCTTGTCACTCTCTTTCTTCGCCATTTCCAAATTCCTCTTCATTTTGAACCTTATGTTTCAATCAAGAGATCCATTTTAATTGGTGCTGCTGTGATTGCCTCCTTTGGTTACCGCAAAGAGCATGATGGCTCTTGGGTCAAAAAGGGTGCTCAACCCGCGATGATGAAGGCAACCTACCAGTTGAAGATAATTCCTCTCTTCTTTGAAGGCTTTTGGACAAGTTCGATGGTCTACAGACTTTTGTTGGTGACAAGTTTGATGCCATGGAATTGCAAGTCGACATGCGGTTCGATGCCATGGAATCAAGGATCACCAAGGTTGAAGAAGATGTCTCCTTCATCCCTACTTGCTTTGATCCACCACCACCGCCTCCATCATCATCTTGGCTTTTTGGCTCTATTTAGATATTGATTTTTTTGCTTAGTTCTTTTTGATGTTGCCAAAGGGGGAGAGAACTTGGGTTAGAAATCAATTAAAATCAATTAGAAATCTATCATTAAAAATCAATCCTTAAAGTTAGGCATACATGCCAAAAGATAGGGGGAGTAAGGGTTGTGTGAACGTGCTATCATCTTGTATATAGCTTGTCTTGATTTCAGGGATTGTCATTATCGAAAAGGGGGAGATTGTAGACAAAGGATCAAGCTAAATGTTTTGATGATGCCAAAGGATCACATGCTTCTCAATGCTTTATTCAAGACAAAGAAATTAAAGATATTCAAGATGGATGATCAAGACAGTCTCTAGAGTCTTAGGAAGGGTATATTAAATAGGAAAGGAATTCCTAATTGAAGTAGCAAAAGGTTTGGCCAAGAAATTTAAGTTAAAAAGTCTTTTTCAAGAGATTTACTCTCTGGTAATCGATTACCAGAGGATGTAATCGATTACCAGTGGCCAAAAATGATTTACAACAGCTATTAAAATTTGAATTCAAAATTTGCACTGTGTAATCGATTACACATATATGGTAATCGATTACCAACAGTTATTGAACGTTTTAATTCAAATTTTAAAGCTTGTAATCGATTACACACATACTGTAATCGATTACCAGAGGAGATTTTCAGAAAATATTCTCAACAGTCACATCTTTTCATTTGGTTCTTGAATGGCCATCAAAGGCCTATATATATGTGACTTGAGACACGAATTTGCTAAGAGTTTTCAGAACAAAAAGGTCTTATCCTCTTAAAAAGCAAAATCGTTTTATCCTCTTACAAATTCCTTGGCCAAAACACTTGTGATTCAATAAGGAATTATTTGAGTACTCAAATTGTTCAATCTATCTCTTTCAAGAGAGATTTCTTCTTCTCTTCTTCTTTATTCTGAAAAGGGATTAAGAGACCGAGGGTCTCTTGTTGTAAAGAAATCTGAACACAAAGGAAGGGTTGTCCTTGTGTGGTTCAGATCTTGTAATAGGCTTTTACAAGATAGTGGAACTCTCAAGCAGGATGCTTGGGGACTGGACGTAGGCACAAGGGTGTGACCGAACCAGTATAAATCTGAGTTTGCAATCTCTCTTCCCTTAAACTCCTTTAATTGCTTATTATTTATTCTTTCTTTTCAGTAAGTTTATCTTGCATATTTTCTTAAGAGTTTACTGTTAAGGAATCTAGGGTTACGGGTTAAAATCAAAATAGAATTTTTTAATTAGGAAAAGTTTGTGATATCTTAATTCAACCCCCCCTTCTTAAGATATCTGAGGCCACTTGTCCAACATTTTATGTTTAGAATGAATATGAATTTGAGTCTGGTTCTGATTTTCTGGGTGTTGTACCTCTTGATGTTGATTTTTTAGAGTCAAAATGCACTAACCATGTTGCAGGAAGTACATATACTTCTGACTTGCTTTATGAGGTACAAGCTGAGGAACTTTCTTCTTCTCCTACCCTGGTTCCTCCCACTGTTCAGCCACCACCCACACCAGAGTTGAAGCCCTTACCAGCAGCCCTCAAATATGCTTACTTGGAGGACAAGGAAAAATTTCCAGTGATCATCTCTGCCTCCCTTGCTACTGAGCAAGAGGAGAAGTTGTTGCCAGTTCTCAAGAAGCACAAGAAAGCCATTGGATGGACTTTAGCAGACATTCCTGGTATTGGCCCATCTACCTGCATGCATAGGATACTTTTAGAGGATGGAGCTAAGCCAGTGAGGCAGCCACAACGGCGACTCAACCCTGTCATTCTAGATGTGGTGAAAAAGGAGGTGACCAAGCTCTTACAAGCTGGAATCATCTACCCCATTTCTGACAACCAGTGGGTGAGTCCAGTCCAAGTGGTTCCTAAGAAGACAGGCCTCACAGTGATCAAGAATGAGAGGGATGAGCTTATCCCCATAAGAGTGCAGAACAGTTGGCAAGTCTGCATTGATCATAGGAGGCTGAACCAAGTAACCAGAAAAGATCATTTTCCCCTACCATTCATTGATCAAATGCTTGAGCGCTTGGCAGGTAAGTCTCATTACTATTTTCTTGATGGTTTTTCTGGTTATTTACAAATTTATATTGCTCCTGAGGATCAAGAAAAGACCACATTCACCTGTCCCTTTGGCACTTTTGCCTATAGGAGTATGCCTTTTGGCCTATGCAACGCCCCTGGTACCTTCCAGCGGTGTATGCTTAGCATTTTCAGTGATTTTTTAGAGAGTTGCATAGAGGTGTTTATTGATGATTTTACTGTTTATGGATCCTCTTTTGATACATGTTTGGATAGTCTGGATAGAGTTCTTAGTAAATGCATTGAAACAAACCTTGTGCTGAATTTTGAAAAATGTCACTTCATGGTAGAACAAGGTATAGTTTTAGGGCATATCATTTCCAGTAGGGGCATAGAGGTAGACCCTGCAAAAATAGATGTTATTTCACAATTTCCTTACCCCTCTTGCGTGCGAGAGGTTCGTTCTTTTCTTGGTCATGCAGGGTTTTATAGGCACTTTATCAAGGATTTTAGCAAAGTGGCCCTTCCACTATCCAATCTGCTGCAAAAGGAGGTGGAGTTTGATTTTGATGACCGATGCAAAGAGGCTTTTGATTGCTTCAAGCGTGCGGTGACTACCACCCCTATCATTCAGGCACCTGATTGGACAACCCCATTTGAGCTAATGTGCGATGCATCCAATTACGCATTGGGGGCTGTCCTTGCTCAAAAGATTGATAAGCTGCCTCGGGTGATCTACTACGCTTCTAGAACTTTGGATGCCGCTCAAGCAAATTACACTACCATAGAGAAGGAGCTATTAGCAATAGTTTTTGCTCTTGAGAAATTTCGTTCATATTTACTTGGTACTCGTGTTATTGTTTATACTGACCATGCAACTCTGAAGTACCTATTGAAGAAGGTTGAATCAAAGCCTAGATTAATCAGGTGGATGCTTTGGCTCCAAGAGTTTGATTTGGAGATTCACGATCAGAGTGATGCACAGAACCTCGTGGCTGACCATCTGAGTAGGATTGAGCGTGTGTCTGAGGACTCACCCATTTGGGATGATTTTCCGGATGACCATTTGTACATTATGTATAGTATTTTTGATTCCTTCCCTACTCCCTGGTTTTCTAATATTGTGAATTATTTGGTTGTTTATGTTTTTCCTCCCTTAGCATCTAAAGCTTAAAATGATGAAATTAAGAGCGATGCTAAGCATTATATTTGGGATGACCCCTATTTGTGGAAGTCGTGAAGTGACCAGGTTATTAGGAGATGCATTCCAGACCATGAGATTGACTCAGTCCTACAATTTTGTCATTCTTCCGCACCAGGTGGCCATCTTGGCATACAAAGGACATCTCGTAAGGTGCTTGACTGCGGTTTCTATTGGCCCACCATCTTCAAGGATGCGTGGAGAATCTGTAGCACTTGTGAGCCTTGTCAGAGAGCAAGCGGCTCACTTTCATGGAGACAACAAATGCCTCAACAACCTATGTTATTCTGTGAGGTGTTTGATGTTTGGGGTATTGATTTTATGAGGCCTTTCCCTATCTCTTTTGGTTTTGTTTATATTCTTCTTGCTATTGATTATGTTTTAAAATGGGTTGAAGCCAAACTCACCAGAACTAACGATGCTAAGGTTGTTGTAGATTTTGTTAGATCTAATCTGTTTTGCAGGTTTGGAGTCCCTAGAGCCATCGTTAGTGATCAAAGCACCCATTTTTGTAATAGATCCATGTATGCCTTGCTCAAAAAGTGGGGTCGTGCACAAAAATTCCACACCTTACCGCCCCCAAACTAATGGGCAGGCTGAGATTTCAAAAAGGGTGATAAAAAGGATCTTAGAGAAGATTGTGCAGCCAAAGAGAAAGGAGCACCAAGCTGGATGATGCTCTTTGGGCGCATAGGACTGCCTACAAAGCACCCATAGGAATGTCGCCTTATCGGGTTGTCTTTTGCAAGGCATGCCATCTTCCTGTAGAGATAGAGAAGTTGCAACTAAGTGAGCTAGATGAGATCCATTTAGAAGCCTATGAGAATTCCAAATTCTACAAGGAGAAGACCAAGAAGTTCCATGACAGCTTGATAGCTAAGAAGGACTTCGTGGTTGGACAAAGAGTTTTATTGTATAACTCTAGGCTCGGACTTATGAGTGGTAAGTTGAGGTCAAAGTGGATTGGTCCTTTTGTGGTGACTAGTGTTTTTCCTTATGGTACAGTTGAGATCAAAAGTGAATCCACAGATAAGAGCTTCAAGGTCAATGGACACCGGCTGAAACCATTCCTCACAAATCCCTCCTTAGTGGATGCAGTGGTGGAGGAGACCTCCTTACTTCACCCTACTTCTCTTCCGCCATGACTTAGAGAGTTTTCTTTTTTTTTTTTTGTCTCCTTCTTTACTTTTATTACACTTGTCCAATTTTATTGATTGTTTTGATTGCTCTTGATCTTGTGATTGTGCTACATTGAGGACAATGTGTTGTTTAAGTGTGTTGGGGGGGGAGATTGTTCTTTAATTTTGTTGATTTTGTTGGGTATTCTAGATTAATTTTGTTTGGTTTTCTTGTTTAATTTTTTTTAGGTTTTCTAGGTTAATTTTGTTATTTTGGTTTTATGTTTTATGTACAACATTGCATGTTTCTCTTTGAATTATACGTTATGTACATGTAATGGGTAATTGTTTTTGAAATAGGAGTTTCTTGGCATTTTGTGAATTGAAATCCTTGTTTTTCTCTGCATGTCAAGTTAGTTTTGAAAGTTCGAATTGGAAGTGATAGATTTACCCTTGGTGAGAATTTGAGCCATCATCATCTATTTTATTCAGTGTGTTTTGCCCCATTGATTGCTTGCACAATAGCCTTGGTTCGACTCTTGTTGATACTTCTTGCTTCATATGCATGTTGGGAGATGATTTAGGCATTTTGTTCTTATAAGCCTCTAGCCAAATAAGTCTACCTTGAATTAATTCCTTTGATAGACCCTTTGAGCCTATGTTCCCCTTTCTTTGTTTTGAAGCTCATTACAAGCCTTAAGTGAAAAACCATGATCTCACCCTACCCTTAAGGAATTTTGGAGCTTTGGAATTGTGTTGGGAATAAGTGTGGGGGGGGGGGGGGGGGGTATGTTTCATTGGATGATATGTTTTTTTTATTCATGCTTGATGATGTATTTTGGCCATGCTTGATGTATATACATATATTGCCTAATTGTTACTTTATTTTTCAATTGCTACTGTTCACGTTCAAACAAATGAAAAAAAATGAAAAAAATAGAAAAAGAATGAAGTTGAATACATGAGGTCTTGGTTTGAAGACTTGGATTGGTTTGAGGACTTGGTTGACTTTTTTTTGGGTTTACTTTTTATGATTAATTTTTAATTTTGGTTTTGGGGTTTACTACTTTTTCTTAGTTCTCACTTATTCCCCATTGCTCCTCTATTCCTTTGGGTTTTAGCTACTTATCCCATACTTTCCTCTACCTTGTCCTTGGCCCCATTACAACCTTAAAATACCTTTTGATTCTCATATGCATGTCTTTGTGGTGTGGTTGTCAATTTTAGAGTCTTGCCAAGTCTATGTGGTGTTTGTTTTCATGGGTGCTCTGAGAGTAAAGAGTAGCCTAGACACTTGAGAGATAGAGTGCATATCTTATGAGGCTTTATCACTTTTCATTCTTGAGCTGATTGACTATCTTGCCATGTTTGAGATGCTTAGATGATTTTCATGACTATCTTGATTCTTGAACTCTCTACGTGTTGGATGTTGCCTATTCCTTGAGATTCATTGAGAAATATGTAATTGTTTTTGTATTTGTTTGTTTCTCATTAATGTCTCTGGATTTGTTCCTTGCTTTGCTTTTTTATTTGGCCCAGGAGTGCAAAAGGCTAAATGTGGGGGGATTTGATGTGTCATTATTTTCTCCTATTTCTTAACCCTTTTTGTCACCATTTTAATTACTGGTTAGCCTTAATTGTCGAAATAATTATGCAGTTTTATCATTTGGGCTTACTTGACTAATTTTTTGTTTTTAATTTAATTTTAGGAGAATTATAAAAAAATTGGGCTTGAATCCGGAATTGGGCTTGCACTTGAAGAGAGCAGACAATTTTATTTTATCAAATCTTATCTTATCCAGATTTTATTTCGTCCAAATTTTATTTCATCCAATCTTATCTTATCTTGTCCAGATTTTATTTTATTTCGTTTATGAGCTTGGACTTAAAATAGATTTGTAAGCTTTGGGACTGAGAACCTATATAACAGCACCAGGGTTTTAGTTTAGGGAGTTTTTTTTTGGAGGAGAGGAGAATAATTCTAGGGTTTTAGAATTCCAGTTTTTACTGTTCATGCACACTGTTCATGTAGAATAAAATTCGTTTTCTGCAATTTCATTTCTGCTTCAATCTACAATTTCGTTTTCTGGTGATTAATGGAAGGCTAAGTCTCCAGCATTGTTTTCTCTTGAGGATCAAACACAGCTCTCTTTGAGGTTTTGTTATTACTATTGAATACTGATCAGTTTTTCCTCTTCACCAATTACTCTGTATTTGTTGCTATTAATCCATGCATGCTTAGTGCTTGATTAATTGTCTTTGCGCTTAATTTACGTTCATGCTTAATGATAAGTTTTGTTCATGATTAATTGGTGTATGTGTTGCTTAATCACATAATGACAGCCTTATGTTAATTTCCGCTTAGTAATTTAATTTAGGGTTGGATTAAGTGGTTGAACTGATTAAGGATAAATTCTCGTAACCTAGGATAAGAGACTTGCTTATGAATCAAGGGGAAACAACATGTTTTAATTCTGTTATTTTCTAATTCAAATTTGCTTGCTGTTTAATTTGCAAAAACAAACACACCCCCCCCCCCCCAATTTGTTATTGTTTTATTACTATTTGTTATGAACGTTTGGTTGACCATGGCTTGTTGGGAGACGACCTAGGACCACTTCCTAGATACTGCATTTTTAATGTTTATTTGATTCGGGTATGGCTCGATCACCTTCTTTAGCAGCTCTAGCCCAATCCTCTTGGAGTCTTCTATCCAATACCTTTGGGGGGTGGGATTGCATCAACACACATTAGTCTTTTGTTGATTTGATAAACAAAATTTAGCTTTTGGCTATATACACTTCCCATTAGAATTTGTTTTCAAACATAAATCCTTTCTTTGATAATGCTTTTTTCAAGTCTAATTGTGCCTTTTCATCATCTCTAGTTTTCCCTTTGTCATCCATAATAGTATGAAACACATTTTCAAAGACATTTTTTCTATATACATAGAGTTGTGTCTCAATAGATTGTGTTTCCAATATGAAAAATCCCAAAATATTCTTTGTCCAATTATGGAAACATCCACAAACTAGAATAATGCATTCCTTTACTTTAGTTGGCTTGGGAATGTCAGAATTCATTTTCCATATTGGTTTACCACTTAACCTGGGAGGAGGCTCATATTTCTCAATTCTATATTTGGAAAACATCCTTATTTCTCATAAAAGCATGGTTATAAGGTAAAAATTGATGATTACAGTCAAACCAAGTCATTTTACGCCTTTTTATCAAATAGAAAGCTTTTGATTTTTTCATACACATTGGGCATGCAATTTTTCCACCAATACTCCAACCAAGCAACATCCTATAGGTAGGGAAATCATTTATTGTCCACATCAGTGCAACTCTCTGTTGAATCAAGTGGCCTCTAAATAATTAAGAAGGGGGGGTTAAATTTATTATGAACGTGTCTTGACTATTTAAAATACTTATCCTTCTTAGTGTTACTAGATTCAATTAGGCTTTACTACTAAGTTATGAGAAAGTAAAGAACCAAAACAATAAATTAGACAAAAGTAAAGCGTAAATAAAAAGTGCACAACGGAAATTAAAGAGCATAGAGAAGAAGGAAACAAACACAAGTTTTTATACTGGTTCGGCAACAACCCGTGCCTATATCCAGTTCCCAAGCAACCACCAGTTCTTGAGATTCCTTTAACCTTGTAAAATCCTTTACAAGCAATGAGCCCCAAAGGATGTCCTCTCCTTTGTGCTCAGTGTAACACCAAGTGGATGTACGCTCCACTTGAACTGATCCACAAGAGATGTACCCTCTCTTGTTCTCAATATTACAACCCAAGTAGATGTACGCTCTACTTGTACCACAAAGGATGTACGTTACAATGTGTTAAGACAAAGATATCTCAGCAGGTTAGTCCTTTGAAATCTTTGTAGGGTGAAGCAACAAATATCTCAGGTGGTTAGTCCTTTGAAATCTTTTGTATAGAGGGAGGAGAAAGAAAAGACAACACACTTTTGTTTTTTGCAGAATTCCACTTGCAGAAAAACAAAGTTTTGAAACAGAAGTCTTGAAAGCTTTTTGGCAAGAGTTTTGGCAAAGAAAAGCAATGGGTCATGGTAAAAAAAAATGTTTTTTTTTTCAGAGATATGTGTGTTTCAAATGCGTGCCAAGGTCTTATATTTATAGAACCTTGATACCTTTTGAGAAAACCATGTTAAGAGTTATAACTCTTAACTATTTTATCAAAAATATTCACTGGTAATCGATTACCATAATGGTGTAATTGATTACACAATGTATTTTATGAAAAGTTGTGATTCTTCACAATTGGATTTGAATTCTAACGTTCAAATTCACTTGTAATCGATTACTAATATAGTGTAATCGATTACACTATTTGAAAATCATTTTGAAACATTTCAAACCATTTGAAAAATATTTTGAAAACCAATCTGATCATTGGCAATCGATTACTACCAACTGGTAATCGATTACCAGAGAGTAATCACTCTGGTAACTTAGAAAATTTTAGAAAATTCTTTTGTAAAACAAAACTGTGCTATTTGGTTTTTGAAAAAATCTTTTAATACTTATCTTATATGAAGTCTTGACTTGTTGCTTCTTGATTTCTTCTCTTGATTCTTGAATCTTGGATTGGATTCTTGATGCTTGATCTTGAAGTCTTGAACCAATCACTTGGGCTTTTGGCATCATCAAAATTGCTTGGTTCATCATCATGAAGCTTGCTTCTACACTCTCATTCGAAGATTTTGCCTTTTGGAGGCATCATTTGTTATTACACCATCATTCCAAAATTGTTGCAATTCATTTATCAATGATTGAAAATATACATCAATTTTAGATTTTGGATTGTGCAGACTTGAAATGAACATGGTTAGGAACATATATGGAGTCATCATACATAGCTCTGGAAGAAAGTTATATGGTGTGACAACAACAAGCCTACAAGAATATGGCAGTGTTTCTGATTGGTGAAAAGAAGAAAATCCATTAGCACATAAGCCAAGTCTAACATTTTGCAATTCTGAGGAAAAATCAGGATATAATTGATCAAAGTGTTTCCAGGTTTCCCTAATTGAAGGAAGACACAACACATATTCTTCCCTACAATTTTCATGGTGCTAACTCTTGTGCTCCACAAATTTCACAGAAGCATATAATCTTTGTAGTCTAGGGACGAGCAACAAGTAATGCAATCTCTTGTAGGCTACATCCTTAGAGTTTTGCTTACAACTTCCTGTGTGCTTTATATCAAGGATTTTTCACAAAATTTGCATTCCTTCAAAGTATTATCGTCTTTGTAATACAACATACACCCATCAATGCAACAATCTATTTTTATACTCGATAAACCTAGCCCTACTACAAGTTTCTTTGCTTTCTTGAAACTAGAAGGAATGACATTCTCAATTTGGTTTGACTCTTTAAAAAAAATCATCACATCATTGACGCAGGCCTGTGACATGTTATGTGTAAATTTTTTGCTCAACATCTGAACAACAACAAACAACTTTGATGTATTTTTACATCCTAACCATAATGGTTGTTGAGTTGAAGTCAAAATTTCATAATCCTGCACCTAAACCTCCACCAAACCTTGTTCATCAACCTAAACCTTAGCCAAAGGTTTTCCATTAACCTGCCCCTCAGCCTCATCTTCACCCTCCACCACTACTTCTGATGTAGCTCCCTTTGAAGCTTGTAGGCCTTGGATCTTCTTCATCAATGGAGTCCTTTGCTTCTTGAAGATGAATGGCAATAGAATGGAGAAGGAAGATGATTGGAGATGCCACTTCAAGGAGAAGATGAGTCAAGAAGAAGCTCACCACCATAGGAATCCATGGATAAGAGCTTGAAGGTAGGAGAAGATGAGTAGAGGGAGAGGGAGAGAAGGAGCACAAAATTTTGTGCCTCAAATGAAGTCTGAACTTTGAAGTGTAATTTTAAAATGATCAAAGTTGAAAAAATGCACACACATGACCTCTATTTATAGCCTAAGTGTCACACAATATTGGAGGGAAATTTGAATTTCTATTCAAATTTCACTAGAATTTGTAGAGCCAAAATTTCACTAATTATGATTAATGAATTTTAGCTATGGTTTAGCCCACTAATCCAAGATCAAGTCCAATATTCTCCACTAAGTGTGCTTAGGTGTCATGAGGCATGTAAAACATGAAGGACATGCACAAAGTGTGACTATATATGATGTGGCAATGGGGTGTAGCAAGCAAATGCTCACCTCCCCCTCTAAAATTAAATTGGATTGGGCTTCTCCCAATTCAATTAAATTTATTTTCCAACACACACATCAAATATTCACTTAATGCATATGAAATTACAAAACTACCCCTAATACAAAACTAGTCTAGGTGCCCTAAAATACAAGGGCTGAAAAATCCTACATTTCTAGGGTACCCTACCTACAGTATGGAGTCCTAAATACAAAAATAATGAAACCTTAATCTAATATGTACAAAGATAAGGGGGCTCATACTTAGTCCATGGGCCTGAAATCTACCCTAAGGCTCATGAGAACCTTAGGGTCTTCTCTTGCATCTCTGGCTCAATCATCTTCGAGTCTTCTATCCAATGCCCTTGGGGGGTAGGATTGCATCATTACCTCCCCCTTGAAAAGGATTTGACCTCGAATCCAGAGGTTCTTGAAACTGTGGGCTTCTTCCCCCAACACCTGTAAAAAGGATAAAAACATATATATTAGTGGTGTTTGGTATGTTGGAGTAAGGTAAGGTCTGAAAACCCATTTCCTAGGCATCTTTCCATGAGGGAACATAGTTCCTCACCAACTCAATGAGTGGTGCTACAAGTATAGAAAAATATGGGACAAACCTTTTGTAAAAGTTTGTTAAGTCATGGAAGTCCTAAATTTTCCTAATACTTGGTGGAGTAGGCCACTCAGGAATGACCTTTATTCTCTTAGGGTTTGTGGGAAACCCTTGATCACTATTGAAAAAATTAAAGAATGTAATGCAATAAAACATACCTTTTTCTGTATTTTCATCTTGATTATTCCTACGAAAAAGTACCACAAACCTAAAGTGTCCCATATGAGCACCTAGGTTAGTATTGAAACAAAAAATTAGAACAGACCTACCTAATGAGTCCCTATGTACATAAATCATGAAGATGTTGGGTGCATGAGTGTGTCATACCCTAATTTCATCCGGGGATGATCATTTGCCAACATTTGGATTCTTGCCGGCCAAATTGAGCTGCTTGACATTAATTGGCATGCAATCCATAGGGTTTTGTGATGTTTCGGAAGGAAATGTATAAAATACTCAAAAGAATGGTAAAAGGGTAACTTTTGGGGAATTTTTCAACCCCTGGGCCCACTAGAAAGGTTAGGGGTGAAGTAACCAGCTCGCTTGGGCGAGCAAGGTTACTTCAAGAGGAAGCAAGCAGCTCACCTGGGCGAGCTATTGTGCAACCTCCACCTCTCATTTTCTATAAATAAGCGTGAGGGGGCTGAAGGAAAGGAGTCCCTGAGGTCCAGTTGGTAATGAGAAGGGATGATATTGACTAAGTACTGATATTGTTGAGCTGGTGGGAAATTTGGCCATGTAGGAACGATAGTCACAGCATGGGTTCCTCCCTCATCCTCATTTTCTCCATTTGTCCTAGGCTTTTTATTTGTCAAAGCAGGATGATCAAATTTTCCTTTTTTCAGACCCACTTCGATCCTTTCATTAATGAAAACTAAATCCGCAAAGCTTGAAGGTGTGTAACCGACCATTTTCTCATACTAGAACACTGGTAACGTGTCTACTATCATTGTTATCATCTCTCTTTCTGTCATTGGGGGCGCCACTTGGGCTGCCAGATCCCTCCACCTTTGGGCGTATTCTTTGCAAGATTCGTGCCCGTTTTTACCCATGTTTTATACCTACATCCTATCCGGAGCCATATCAGAATTGTATTGATACTGCCTAACGAAGGCAACCATTGGGTCCTTCCAAGAATGGACTTGGGAAGGTTCTAAGTTACTATACCATGTGATGGCTGCCCCAGTAAGGCTTTATGGGAAGAAATACATCAGCAATTTTTCATCTTTCGCGTAAGCCCCCATCTTCCGACAATACATCTTCAAGTGGTTCTTGGGATAAGTGGTCCCTTTGTACTTGTCGAAATCCGACACCTTTAACTTCAAAGGGATGACGACGTCAAGCACTAGGTGCAACTCTGCCATGTTAGCAAAGGCATGATCTCCGCCACTTTACGGGGCAGAGCTTAGGGGTCCAACATCTAAAATCAAAAGGATTTGAGAGAAATTAGTGAGAAGAAGGAGAAAGAAGAAGAAAAATCAAGGTCGAGGTGTTTTCGTAACGCTTCCATAATGTTTCCGTGATCGATTTTGTGATCGTTCTTCATCGTTCTTCATTCTTTGACCGATTAGTTTTTATTTTTGAAGCTTTGAATTCATTCTATGCACCCTTAGGGGTCCATCCTTGCTTTGCATGTCTTCATCTTCATTCTTCTACCATCAGTGATCTTTTTTTTTTTTGTTTAAAGCGAGTTTCGACCGATTAATTGTGTCGTAATCTCACTTAATCACTGTTAAAATGAATTCCAACCGATCATTTGTATTGTAATCTCACTTAATCACTGCTGAAATGAATTCCAACCGATCGTTTGTATTGTAATCTCACTTAATCACTGTTTAAATGAATTCCAACCGATCGTTTGTGTTGTAATCTCGTCTAATCACTGTTAAAATAAAATTCAACCGGTCATTTGTGTTGTAACCTCAGTTAATGAGTTGGAAAATAACCAAGTGAAACCAAAGTTAAAATCAACTCATAATCAAGCTTTTATCCATAAAAATCGCTTGAATCCATTCAAAGGTTCAACGCCTTAATGGACTATTTTTACTTTTATCAGTTAAAATGAACCATTTAAAAGTCTAAAATCAACACTCCGCATAACTTTCTTGCTTTTAAAGAACTACGTAGGTCTGATTTCCTCATCGCACCTGAGGATACGTAGGAGCAAGGGAAACACCATTGTCGACCTGAAAAAGTAAAAAACATAAAAAGGGAAAAAAATTAAAAAAATATATGAAAAGAGAAAATACACAATTTTGAAGTCATGATTTGCATACTCAATTAAAGGTTGTCGTCCCTTGTAACGGTTGTGTGGGGTGCTAATACCTTCCCCGTGTGTAAATAACTCCCGAACCCTTATTTTCAAAATCCGCAAACCATTGTCTTTTTGGTTTTTCTTGTGTTTTCCTCTAATAAATGTTGGTGGCAACTCTACTTATTTTCTCCCTTGGAGACAAACCCTTTTGTCCAATCATATGGCCTTTTCGCACCCCTATCGAAGGGTAGGTTGTGGCAAAGTGATTTTACAAAAGAGGATTGCACCACTCAAGACATTCATCATACCATTTATCATAGGGATTTGGTGCCTCATAATACCTATTTTGGGCACCAACAAAGCACAATGATTTAAGCTCATACGAACCAAACCCTCATCCAACAACTCCTTTACTTGAGGAATAACCTCAAGCCCAAGAGGTGTGGCAGTGCTAACAAGTATCTTTTGACAAAGGAGAAAATGTGGAGGTTGTCTAAGAGAGGAAGTTTCTTTAATGTTTATCTTTATTGCAAAATGACTTTCCTTCTTAGCTAACCTCTTGGAGGAGACACTTACCTCTTTACACCCCTCCTTAACCATTAATGGTTGTCCTTCTTCTTGGGGGTAGATTTCCTCATTGGATTCTTCCCCTGTTGCTTCTTTACTTTCACTAGAGAAAGGTGAAGTAGTAGCCTCGTCTTGGCTACTATACATGTCTTGGCCCCTCATAATGATGGTTTTCTTGGTAGGGCATTGAGAAGTAATGTGTCATCTTCCAAGACATTTAAAGCACTTTATAGAGCTAGTCTTCTCTTGCATACTAACCTTAGGGGGTTGCTTTTCAATTTCCTTCCCCTTATCATCTTTGGGCTTAGAAGGAGCTGCCTCTAAGATGCCAAGACCTTGGTCTTTCTTTGGATAAGAGTGAGAGCCATAAGATTTTGAAGTAGACTTTCTTTTAAGTTGTTGCTCTACCCTTATATAAATATTTTGTTAACAACAATTAAGTAAACTTCCCTTGGATCTTTCTGAAATCTAGCACACAAGCATACACTAAACATTATGTCACATCTAGACGCAATCAAGTACAATAATGTGTTGGACCTTGTGGCCTCAATAACTTAAGAGGGATAGGCTTAGAATGCAGAAGAAGCAGCAATCAATTTAATAATGTTCTTTAACCATGCAAGACACAATTGATTGCAACAAAATAAATAAGATAAGGGAAGAGAGAATGTAAACATAGTTTTATACTAGTTCGGCCACTTCCCGTGCCTACGTCCAGTACTCAAGCAACCCACTTGAGATTTCCACTATCTTTGTAAAATCCTTTACAACTTCTGAACCACACAGGGACAACCCATCCCTTGTGTTCAGGAATCCTTACAACTCAAGAGACCCTCGGTCCCTTAAACAATCTCTTTGTATAAGAAGAAAGAAGAGGAATTCTCTCTTGAAGAGAAGGATATTACAATTGAAGTCCATGGAGAAACTCTTAATGGATTTACAAGTGTTTGCCCAAGAGTTTCTTTTAAGAGAGCATATGGCAATGAAATTCTTTTGGAATCTCTCTCTCATTTCCTTTTGAGAGGATAAGACATTTTGGACCAGCAAAACTTTCTCTAAAATTCGTGCCCAAGCCACCTATTTATAGGCCTTTGATGGCCATTCACCAATCCAATGAAAAGATGTGACTATTGGCAGTTTTTATGAAAACTCTCCACTGGTAATCGATTACAATGTTTGTGTAATCGATTACACAGTTATAATTTGAAGGGTCATGACTCTTGAATTTGAATTTCAGGAGTTTCGTTGCTGGTAATCGATTACAGACATATGGTAATCGATTACATGTTGAAAATTCAAATTCAAAACCTTTTTCAACAACTATTTCTCAACCCTGTCTTCTGGTAATCGATTATACTGCCTGGTAATTGATTACCAGAGCCTTGAATGTCTTGAAAGCACTTTGTTTTAAGGCAAGGCTTGATCTTGAGTTAATCTTGAAGCAAGGCTTTGTTTATTGAAGCAATCTTGTATTAATCTTGAAGCCATGCTTATCCTTTGAAGCAACTTTGTTTGATTCTTCTTTTGACATCATCAAAATCATGTATACATACATTCACATAATGATCCAATCATTGCTTTGTATTGAGTGTTGTCCACCTTCTTTAGTTCCTCATTCAGTGTAAGATATGTGGTTAGATGCATTGGTGTTTTCATTTCCTTAGCATTATCCATGTTGAACTTCTTTAGAAGTTCTTTCACATACTTGGTTTGGTGAATGTATATCCGTTGCTTGTTTGCTTCATTTGTAAGCCAAGGAAAAATTCCTATTCTCCCATCATGCTCATCTCAAACTTAGTCTGCATAAGCTTTGAAATATAATGTCCACATATACTTTGTTGCAACCTACCCTTCGGCGGGAGGGCGACGCGAGGGCTCACAGGTGCGTCTTCCATGAAAGGAAAATGTGTGGAGTTGCCACCAACGTTTATTCGAGGAAAACGTCGGAAAAACTGGAAAAGGCATGGTCTACGAACTTTAAGTTTGAAAGGTTCGGGAGTTGTATTTACGCACGAGGAAGATATTAGCACCCCACGCGTCCGTCACAAAGTACGGCAGCCTTTAATCAAGTGTGCAAATATGACTTCAATTTGTTTTATCTTCCCTTTTTTACGCTTTTTATGTCTTTTTATGCCTTTTATATTTTTTATCTTTTTGTGGTCGACAAGGGTGTTTCCCTTGCTCCTACGTATTCCTCAATTGTGATAAGGAAATCAGACCTACGTAGTTCTTTGAGAACTAAACGTTGGTTAAGTTGTTTTTATCTTTTTTTGCAAGATATATTTTGATTGAATAAAAGGTCATTTAAGGCGTTGGACCATTAAACGATCTTTCAATTCTTTTGAAAGGAGAGAAAACATTAAGGAATTGGACCATTAATGATCTCTTGGTTTTTTGAAAGAGGTGACATAGCTATGTGTTGATTTTAGGCTTTTAAAAATCCATGTTTAACCAATAAAAGTGAAAAGGACCATTTCAAGGCGTTGGACCTGTTGGATCGAGTGGCCTCAGAATAATTAAGAAGGGGGTGTTGAATTAATTATTCCTAAACCTTTACTAATTAAAAAATTACTCTTTTAAGGCTTTTACTTTTGTTGTTAAGAGAATATGGAGTAGAAGAGAAACTTAACAGAAAGTAAAAGCGGAAATTAAATGCACAACGGAAAGTAAAAGAGTAGGGAAGAAGGAAACAAACACACAAGAGTTTTTATACTGGTTCGGCAACAACCCGTGCCTACATCCAATTCCCAAGCGACCTGCGGTCCTTGAGATTTCTTTCAACCTTGTAAAAATCCTTTTACAAGCAAATATCCACAAGGGATGTACCCTCCCTTGTGCTTTTTGAACCTAGTGGATGTACCCTCCACTAGAATTGATCCACAAGAGATGTACCCTCTCTTGTTCTCAGTCAAACCCAAGTAGATGTACCCTCTACTTGTACCACAAAGGATGTACCCTCCAATGTGTTGAGACAAAGATCTCAGGCTGTTAAACCTTTGATACTTTGTGAATGGGGATACAAAAGAATTCTCAGGCGGTTAGTCCTTTGAACACTTTTGTATTAGGGAATGGGAAGAATCAAAAGAATTCTCAGACTATGTCGTTTTGAATTCTTTGACAAGGGAGAAGGGAGACACAAAAGAATTCAGGCGGTTAGTCCTTTGTTCTTTTGGAAAAGGGAGAAGAGAGACACAAAAAGAATTCAGGCAGTTAGTCCTTGGCGAATTCTTTTTGGCAAAGGGAGAAGAGAATGAAAAGATGAATAGCACAATTTTTCAAGGTTTGGAAAACGAGAAAACTTCAGAAAGCTTTTGGTACAAAGAAGAAGAAGAAGTTCAAAGAGATTCAAGGCTTGTAAAGAATTGATTGGAAAAGTATTCAAGATTCTTGAAATGCAAAACAAAGCCTTGTTTTTATAGACTCTTCATGTCTGGTCAAGAAGATCATTTAGAAGAGTTATAACTTTTAGAAACACTTAAAACCAATTTGAAAAAGTCAAAACCTTTTTGAAGAGTTACATCTTTTGATTTATTCAGAAACAGTCACTGGTAATCGATTACCAAATTAGTGTAATCGATTACACAAAGCTTTTAAGTGAAAGGATGTGACTCTTCACCTTTGAATTTGAATTTCAACGTTCAAGGGCACTGGTAATCGATTACCAAAACATTGTAATCGATTACAGCTTTTTGAAAATAATTCGAACGTTGTAAATTCAGTTTGAAAACTTTTTCAAACTCATTTTGCTACTGGTAATCGATTACCAGAGAGTAAAAACTCTTTGGTAAAAGGTTTTGTCAAAAATTCATGTGTTATTCAAAGTTTTGAGAAAAAACTTTTCATACTTATCTTGATTGAGCCTTCTCTTGATTCTTGAATCTTGAGTCTTGAATCTTGATCTTGATTCTTGAGATCTTGAACCTTGAATCTTGATTCTTGATTCTTGACTCTAGACTTTCTTCTTGATTCTTATCTTGAACTCTTGAATTGTTCTTGATTGATCTTGGATTCTCTTGAGTTGTTCTTTGATTGATCTTTGAGCTTTTTGTCATCATCTTTTGTTATCATCATTGTTATCATCAAAACACCTTTGAATCACCTTTGATTCACCATGAAGCTTTGCTTCTACAGAACCATTAAAAATGGTTTTTAGGTGATGACAAAAGCTTGATTTATGAATTGATTTTAGCCTCAGTTTCACTTTGGTTATTAGTCAATTCGATTAAGAAAGAAAATTCCAAAGAAATGATTTTTTTGATTATTTTATTTAAAGATATTTTTGTGATTATTATATTATTATTTTGCCTTTTTTTGGTTTTAAACGTGGTTACGGCGTGAAAGATCGGTCGGATTTTATTGTAACAGAAATTAAAAGATGCTACAACTCAAATGATCGGTGGAAATTTATTTTATTTCTCATTAGGCGAGAAAACGACTTTAATGAATGACTAAAGCACGTCAAAAGGGGGTACGAAATAAAAATAAAAGCACGCGAAACAAGTGGGGACCACTAAGGGTACATAGAATGAATTGAAAGGTTCGATTTTGGGAACTTACCGGTTGAAGAACGAAGAACGGCGAAGAACAAACGAAGAACAATGAAGAACGGTGGAAAATCTTCACAAAATCGCCCACGGAAACGTCTCGGAAGCGTTACGAAAGCGCCTCGTCTTGGATTTTCTTCACGGAAACAATTTTTCTCACTAATTTTAAGTGAATCTCAGATAACAGGAGGGTTGAACGAATTTGTTCTGCCTTCCTTCTCCTATTTATAGGGAAAAAGAGGGAGGTGGTTGCCGCCCAGCTCGCCCAGGCGAGCTGGGTTGCTTCCACCAGAAGGCCCAAGTAGGCCTGATTGCTATTTGCACACCCCTGTTTACTAAATACACCCCCTATGCCCTTTTTTGTTGATTCTTTTTCCGTAACGTTACGGAACTTTATGAATTACGTAACGAAACTTGTTTTCTTTTCGTAATGTCACGAAACCTTACGGATTACGCAATCGTCCCCTCTTTGGCTTCTGGAATGTTACGAAACTTTACGGATTGCGCATTAATGCTTCCTTTCAACTCTCGACATGTCACGGAACTTCACTGCCTAACGATGAGTGTCAAGTGCCTCGAAGTGGTCAAGCGAAGGTTGCATCCCACCAAACAGATGGGCCCCAGACGAAATTAGGGTATGACAGTTGCCCCTCTTTACTTGTCTTTTATTGGAGATAAAAGGGAAGTAAAGATAAGACACTAATTTCGTTCGAGCGAAACATCATTCGGCCAGTCAATATCCCCGCCAGCGGAACCTGTCATTCAGTAAGAAAAGAAAAGGCATCAGAAGCGTCAATAAACTTCAGTGTTTTGAAAATGACAAAGTTGGACAACCACAACACTTCCCTTTGCCATTGCACCCAATCGTCTCTGCCCAGCAGAGAAGAATTCCGCACATCGCTGGACTTGAATGTTTCCGGACGACGAGAGTGAAAAAACAGATAGCAAAAGCGTGCGGATGACCATAATTTGTCTCCGCATGTTATCGGACTTGATCGTCTCTAGATAGTGAAAAAGGTGTGCAGATGACCATAATTTGTCTCCGCATGTCATCGGGCTCGCCGCCTCTGGATGACAAAAGGTGCAGAATGACCATAATTTGTCTCTGCGTGCCATCAGACTCGATCGTCTCTAGATGCGAAAAAGGCGTGCGGATGACCATAATTTGTCTCCGCGTGTCATCGAGCTCGCCGCCTCTGGATGACAAAAGGTGCAAAATGACCATAATTTGTCTTTGCGTGCCATCAGACTCGATCGTCTCTGGATGGCGAAAAGGTGTGCAGATGACCATAATTTGTCTCCGCATGTCACATGACCTCCGGGTCAGATTGTGGGGCGGCCGACAAAAGCGAGGCTCTTGCTCCTACGTATCCTCAATTTGTGATGAGGAACTCAGACCTACGTAGTTCTGGATAACTGTGAGACTAAAATAGTCTCGGTGTTTTTTCACTAAAAGGCGAACATGCTTTAGTAAAGAAACAAAACCTCCAACTGATCAGAGCAACATATGTTTTTTTTATGAAAAACAATGCATCTATCGGGGAAGGAGAGTATGCTGATGAAATTTTCTCATAATCATAAATAAGACTTTGGATGTTAGCATTTCGTTTCTAAATGACAATTTAGAGGAAACACTGGGTGTCGCAAAAATAGAAGGAAATCACTCAAAGTGTATCAATCTCGCACGGGTAAGTGTTTCATCCTAATTCCGAACCATAGATACGTCATGACTTGATTTTGCAAATCATTTTCCTATCAAATCAAAGATTACATGTGTGATCATGGATCAATAGGACTTTTTCTTGGGAATGGTTTGTTTTTTTGTGGGAAATTTGGCTTCGAGTGTTCTTGGCCTTTTTCTTTTCCGTTTTTGTTTAGTGTGAGGCGAACAAGTCACCGACGCATAGGATTTTGGTTGGCAATCAAAGGGAGAGGACCACTTTAGGTCGTGGTTTCCTTTCTTTTTTTTTGTTTACTTGGTGACAATTATGTATTTTCCAGATATTGTCTAGTCCAAAGACCTTTCTGCAAATTTCTTCTGTTTTCTTCCGATCCTTGATCGGGAATTTTCTTTCTTTTTAGCTTTCTCCCACTCTTTGATTGGGAATTTTCTCTTTTTGCTTTCTTTCGATTCTTTGATCGGGAACTTTCTTTTCTTTGTTTTCTTCCAAGGGAAAGGATTGACATTCTCACCCTGGGTCAAGGTTTATGGTAAGTTGGGATCCTGGCTCAAGGCTTGTAGAATGGTTGGACAGGATATATGTCAGGGTTTGGCCAGCGATTCAGGGATAAAGGAGATGTCCCACATTATTTCCATGATACACATGCAACAAGGATGATTTGGAAATTTTATGCAAAACTAGTCATGCATGCACCCATGTGGAAACTCAAGCATCAAGTTTTTATGGTCATGTGACACTAGGGCTCAGGATTCATTTTCCCTATTTAAGTCAACCCAGTGTTTCCAAAATGTGTTCTTTTATCAATTCACGCATTCATCCGAGTCTATTTTGGGTGTTCGGGAAAATTTTCACAGCATTCACCCTTCATGTGCATACACATTTTTTTTTTCAAAAATTGGTTATGATCAGTGAATCCTTTTTTCAAAGAAAAGCTGGAAGTTATTTCTTTTCCAAAACATGCTGGCTTTTCAGCCGAAAGATATATTTTCTCTCCCCTTTATTTCTTTCCCTTTTTAAGTTATTATCATTTGTTTATTTCCTTTTTTCTCTTTTTCTCTTTTAACATGTCGTGCGGACGAGGGCGCACACTACCTATTCATGCCTAACCACAAGGTAAACGAAAAAAACATGTAATGGCAAGCTACAATAAAAACAGTGACGAAAGAACTGAGAGCCATAATGCCAAATTCTAACAGAAACAAAAAATAATAATAGCAACATTAGTAACCATATAGACAATAACAGAAAATAGTAATGTCAATAGCAATATAGACAATAAAAGAAAATAGTAATGTCAATAGCAATATAGTCAATAACAGAAAACAGTAATGTCAATAACAAAAGTGCGGTGACCTCGGTCACGTGGCTCCGCTTCCTCCCAAGAAACCGAGCAAGTCAGTCATATCTTCATCCATACGGGCCTCCTCTACCTCACCGAGGGATCCTGCAGGATCCTCCCCTACCTAGGCCTCGGGCTAGTCTCCGTGCCATGCGACCTCAGCCCCAAACTGCTCCAGAGTAGGGCATGCAAAAGGAGCGGAACCCTGCCCCTACTGACTGAGGCTGAACCGGTAGAGACACTCATGTATCTGCACCTGCCCACGGTGGTTGGCCACCTGCTGGCGAACCAAGTGCTGTAGATAACGCTCTATGCCTAGTGATCCAGTGGGATCGGCCTGCCAAGGTGGTGGCGGTGCGTCTGCGGCCTGATGTGCATAACCCTGCGCCTGCCTAGGCGTGAGATACTTCTCGATGAAGGCCCGAGTGATCGGCGGTCGGATCACTTTACTGTGGGTGACGGGAACCCTGAATGACTGGCAGAGACCCATGATCAATGCCGAAAACCCCAGGGCCCTGTTAGACTTATTCGGGTCCAGAGGGTGCCTGGAGGGTGGCATACCTGCAAACAAATAGATGGCATAAGCAATCACCTGGGCCACGCGGACGTTCATCCGTGTTAGGATGGCATACACCAACTAGCACTTAGCCAGAGGGAGATCGGAGTTATGATCGCTAGGCAAGACATTGCTGAGCAGCAGTGTCATCCATGTCTAGGTCAAAGTGGTCATGCTGGTGCGCATGATTCACACCCGCCTCCCTGCAGCGGTCTGGGCAAAATTCTGCCCCGGTGTGCATAACAGCTGGGCAATGGCCTCCTTGTCGAACCTGTCGGCCCTGTTCCTCCTCTGGCTGAACTCGCATTGTTGGCCTTCCTCCAAAACTAGCGGGTCACCCAGGAACTAGTTGAGGGCATCTGCGTCAAAGGGAATTCACTGACCCCTCACCCATGAACGCATGTCTCGCACTCCCTCCTCTGTGGGTCAAGCATTAGCATAGAACTCTAGGACTATCTTAGGGTCAAACTTAGCCATGGGAGTCACCAGCGACGTCCAACGTCTGCGAGCTATCTCCTCCTGAAAGTCCGTATACTCATCCTCCCTGAGCTGGACACGCCTCTCTCTGTGGAACGACCATCTTTTGATGGCCTCGAAGCGCTGCTGGTGCTCGGCGCTCCAGAAACGATGACTATCAAACTCAGGGGTGGCACTGGACCCTTCCGCTGCGGCGTCTCTTCTAGACCTCTTCGTGGAGAGTTTCTTCGGAGCCATTTCCTGCAAAATCGTTTAGAAAGTTAGTTCAAGAAAAACTCAATCAAAACGAAAGTCAGATCAAGCCAAACATCGTACCCTTTTTCCAACAAAGCATGAACATCCATATGAATTTTGAAAGGAATGCTTACACGTTAATGCGCGGGTTCTCCTAGGATATTCATACATTTATACCTATCTTTCTCTTGATGAACGACACCCTACATGATGCACCTACTTTTTTTTGGCAAATAAATTCTTTACGCTATGTGTCAAACAATCCATACATATTTTCCAAGGCTTTTGCTACCCACCTACCCCATTCTTTTTGCTATATGTTCACATTTCATTCACATACATGTTCATACATTTGAGAGGCAACTTGATGTTATATTCGCACATGCTTACACTCATTTGAAAACAAATTCATATCGCATCTTCATTGGAAAAGTAATTTTTGTACTACTCATTCCCATTCTTGAAAGGCAATTTCATATCATATGTTCCTACTTTGAGACACATTTTCGTGCCATTTTCAACATATATGCACATTTGCAAAGCATTTAGCTACCTATTCAACATACACATGTACATGGAGAACGACATTTTCACACTATCTAGGCACAAGGAAAACATGGTGCAGCCCAAACCAAGTGTTGGCCTAAAGGGGAAACCTCGCCAACATGCTCTCACTCATCATGCCTTCTTGTATTTCAACAAACAAAAGCTTGGGCCCCCTAGGCCTAAGTCATGTTTTGGAATTTATCCTAATTCTCGCAAGCTGTCCGCATCCAAAAAATGGTAATCATACATACACAAATCCAATTTAAAAGCCATTTTTACAAACTTAGGTGAAAATACCATTGAGGCATTTTACCGAGCACTTGGTGGGCGCACTTTTGGGTACCAACAACAAGGGAATGGGGGCAATGTGGCTTGCCCCATCATCTCATAACACAACCTAGGCCTAAGACCATCCCTTACAACCACTCAATTCAAAGAAACAAAGCATAAATTTGCCCCAAATTGTCTCACGGAATTGGTCAAATTATGTACCATTCAAAGCATAAAAGGCATCAATGGAAAGCTAGAAACCAAAGGGTAGTGCACTTACTTGTATGGAGTGACCAAAGAAACTAAAAATGGAAGCAAAAGCGCAAAAATGGAGGCCTAGGGGCAAAAATCTGCAAAACCCATGGGTGTTGCATTTTTTAAATGAGGGAGGGGAGTTTTGGTTGAAGAGAAACTCCCCCTCCCCTCATTTTTATCTTTCCAGGTGCAGAGGTGCTCGCCTTGGCGAGCTAAGATGTCTTGGTATGACTAGGCAAAGATGTCTTGGTAGTTTTTTAGCAGGGCCATCAATTCTTCACGGATGGGTGCGGTCATACTAGTGCCTATCTTTACTTCCTTTTTCCCACTGTCGGTTCCTAAGTCCACTAGTTCCGTCTCTTCATGACGAGGCCCCATCTCTTGGTCCTCATGGGCGACTATCTTCTCCAACTTCGAGGGAAGTCCCACATCCTCGCCCTCTTCACTCTCCGTCTGACCCGCTTCTTGCTTGAAATCGATGGTCGGGTCCTAGGAATTAGTACCTTCAAGGGACTCGTCGTCGGATCTGGCGTTTTAAGCATAAAGAAATAAACATACAAATGAATGAGAATGGGTAGAGGCGCAGGAACAGATGAAGAAAGATCTTTATATTATAAATTCAGGAACAAAAGACATAATGCCTTAACAAAAGGAAACTCTAAAGCCTAGGCCCAACCGTAGAGTTTAAAAAGCCACAAAGGGTTACATTATGCTTGTCGCGTAAATGTCCGGGCGCTCCTCCACTCGCCAATTTCCTAGTCGAAAACCAGGAGGGCATGGTCGTACCAAATCCGACCCACTCAGAGAGTCATCCTCGCATATTGCAACGACTTGGCCTTCGTGTCCTAGACCTGCACTTATAAAGCTCCTACTGATGTGGCAGGGCGGGCCTCCTTCGACTTGTCGTCCCAATTGCGAACCTTGGCTTCTGCTCTTCCTTCCCGCGACACTTTTCCTTATGTCTGCTTGCGTAGGTTTATAGCATAATCCAAACTTCCCGCGGTTTCCTCTGGTGCTTACCAGGCTGGTTCTGCCGCCGTTGTTCTTGCCTAAACCCATTTCGGGCTCGTAGCCATTCCCCAACATCACCTGGGCCACCATCACTGCTGTATCGGACAGGCAAGGTTGCCCGAAGAGGGAATCTACGGAGGCAATGTTTACTACCTCAAAAGATTGGAAGGCTGTTTCCAATGACTCCTCCGCGGCTTGCACATATGACATAGAGGACGGGCAACTTACCAAGATGTCTTCCTCCCCCGATACAATGACCAAATGCCCCTCCACTACGAATTTTAGTTTTTGGTGGAGTGTAGAGGGAACGACTCCCACCGAGTGGATCCACGGGCGTCCCAAAAGACAGCTGTAAGCCGGGTTAATATCCATTACTTGGAAGGTAACCTGATAGGTATGGGGGCTTATCTGTACAGGTTGGTCGATCTCTCCCCTCACCTCTCGGGGGCTACCGTCGAAGGCACAGACCACCATGGAACTTGGCTTTAGATGGGAAGCGTTAAACGACAGTTTCTCCAACGTGCTTTTGGGCATTACGTTTAAACTGAAACCGTTATCGATGAGAACCTTGGCCACGACGTGGTCCATGCATTTGATTGACACATACAAAGCCCTGTTATGCCCTCTCCCCTCGGCAGGGATTTCTTCTTCAGCAAAGGCGAGATAGTTGTTGGTGGTGATGTTATTGACGAGTTCTCCAAAGCCTTCTACGTAGATGTCTTGGGCTACATGAGCTTCGTTCAAGACCTTTACAAGCAAAGCCCGATGAGGCTCAGAGCTCATGAGCAGTTCCAAAAGAGAGATTCTGGCCGGGGTTTTGTTGAGCTGCTCAATGACCTTGAACTCGCTTTGTTGAATAATGCGAAGGAACTCGCCTGCCTCCTCTAGCAATACTTCTTTCTTGCCACAGCCATCCTTTTTCTCCGAAAGGCCTTTCACTGGAATATTCTCGTTCGGAGTGGGGATCATTTTGTCATTTTGTTCTTCTGCTATCTTTTCCTTCCCTTTAACGTTTGCGGGTTGTGTCGGCAGGTCAGGGGGTGCGAACACGCAACCGCTGCGGGTCACGCCGCTCAGCCCCGTGATATTGGTTACCTTGGCCGACAACGAGCTGATGTCGGTGGCTTATTCCTTCCTTTCGCTTGGAGGCGCATACCTCCACGGAACTGCGTGACTGTTTTGGTATGGAAACGAAACAGGTTTAACTACCGAGGGGTATCGGGGCATTTGGGGAGCTGCGTCTCTGGTGAAATATACCACCAAAGGCTTAGGCCTTCCAAAACTTCCCTCATCTGCGGACTGCATATATATATGCTGCTCTTCACTCCCCTCATCGTCGACTTCCAGCCGGCCTCGGTCTATCATCTGTTGCAATAGGTCCTCCACTGCTAAACATGTTTCCATGTTATGTAGCTCGCCGGGATGCATCAAACAGGAATCTTCCCCATGCCCACCGCGGGGAATTACGCCTCCCTTTTGTAGGGCCTCGTAGATAAACCTCCTGGGGTCGTCACGTCCTTCAAAAACTTGGACCTATGCGGCATACCCGACTCGACGGCATTAACTACTCTCCCTCCATGATTGGCGAGCGGGTTCGTTTTCACGTTGGGCCGGTTCTCTTTAAACGTCATCCATTCGGCGTCTATCAAATGTTGGACCTTGTATTTAAAAGCCAAGCAGAGTTCGGTGGAGTGGCCCGGGGTTTTCCCATGGTATGCGTAGGTTGCGTCAGGGTTATACCACTTTGGGAAAGGAGGCTGGTAGATCTTCCAGGGAGATATCATAGCCATCTAGTTGGCGATTAGGGATGGCAAGAGGTGTTCGTACGTCATTGGGATCAGGGTGAATTCTGGAGTTGGCCTCGGGGGAAAGTTCTTTATCGCGTTGGAACCAGTGCTAAAGTGGGCATTGCCGGTCGGGCGAGTCGGGGTTGGAGCCGAAGCTTGGGGGGCCTCCCTCTGGATGGGCATGGGCGCCCTAGCTTGTACGGGTGCTGAGTTGAGAGAGTCCCTGGCACGAGCTGAGAAGCTCGGGTGATGTTGCGCGTACTGATGGGTACCGTGAGAGGTCTGCGGTGGTTTGATCCATGCGGGCGCTGAAGTGACGGCATGGGTATCTCCTTCCTTCCTTTTTGCCCCAGTTGCTCCGATCCTCCTAGCGTTGGTACTTGTGGAGGAGAGTTAATCGAACTTCCCTCTCTTCAAACCTACTTCAATTCTTTCCCCGGCGAATACCAAGTCTGTGAAGCTGGAGGGCATGTAGCCCACTAATTTCTCATAGTAAAACACCGGCAAGGTGTCTACCATCATGGTAATCATTTCCCTTTCGACCATGGGAGGGGCTACTTATGTTGTCAGGTCCCTCCACCGCTGAGCGTACTCTTTAAAGGACTCACTTTCCTTTTTAACCATGTTCTACAGCTGATTTCGATCAGGAGCCATATCGGAATTGTACTGATATTGCCTAAGGAAGGCAGTAATCAGATCCTTCCAAGTGTGGATGCGGGAAGCTTCCAAATTAGTGTACCAAATGACCGAGGCTCCAGCCAAGCTATCTTCGAAAAAGTGCATCAACAACTTTTCATCCCTAGAATATGCCCCCATCTTGCGATAGTACATTTTGAGATGGTTCTTAGGACAAGTCGTCCCTTTGTACCTGTCGAAATTAGGTACCTTGAATTTTGGGGGGATGACGACGTCCGGTACTAAGCAAAGATCCACCATGTCTGTGAACAGATAGTCGTCAAAGCCTTCAATAGCTCTCAATCTCTCTTCGATGAGATCGAGTTTCCTTTTTTCTTCCACTGCCGGGGGCGGTCCTTCTGTGGACAAGAATATTGGCTGTGCTGGGAGGTTTCAAGGTTCTCCCGTGAGGTTGGGCTAAGGCAGTGTGTTGGGTGTCGGCCCCCTCGACGGGGACTGGGGGGTAGAAATCGATGTCTCCTTGGGCATACTCTATACGATCCTCGTGAACCTTGTCCGACTGTCGAGGAGGCTCCCTTTCAAGGATGGGGGAAGGGACATGACCCGCGTCAGCACGCATGACTGGTGGCATGTAATTAGGTGGTAATCCATAAGGGTAAGCCACTCGGTTGTATCCCAAATAGGGGTTGCTGATGTGCCCTAGTGTGCTTCTATCTCGTCTTATTACATTTGGGAGAGGATGGTGCGCGGTAGCTGGGAGAGTTGGGTCTGCTTCGGCAGCCGAACTAACAGCGGTAGCGGTGGCCATGTTATTCTCCATAAGTTGTCTCATTCCTAACATGGCATCCATCATGGAAGCCATTTGCTTTTTCAAAGCCGACATGTCAACTTTCATCTGTTCCTGTATCTCCTCTTGGTCACCCATCGTCTTTGATTTGGATCTGGTGCGATAGGGATGCCTTGGGGCGCGTTTAGTTATGGTGTTTTTTCCTAAAAAGCCAAATGTGAGGAGTAGGTAGAAAAATGAATGCATGCTAGAGATAAAATGCGGGAGTGATTTGATTCGCACTGCTCTTTGGAGTAAAAACGCAGGATAAACTCATTTTATTCAGAAAGTTATAACTAGTCAAGATCAGAGTGACAATACAAACTTCCTAGCGGTTTCTAATTATATGGGCCATTAAGTCTATCATATGCTGACAATAGCTTAGAAGTCTGTGGATCTCCTCAGGGGCGGAGTTGGTGTCCGCCATTGCTTTGGCCTTGGCTAGCAATCGGGGAAGTTCTTGACTCCCGTTTAAAGTAAGAGCAAATCAGTCCATCCATATTGTTGCCTCTTGATGTAACGAGTCGATCACCCTTCCTCTAGCCTCCTTTTCTACGTACACTCGGGCATACTTGTCCACCACTTTGTGCTCGTGGGTCGTGGCTAGATTTAATTCTTCTTGGTACTTGCTGACGATGGCTAACATGTTGGTCTCTGTCTCGCATAAACGTTGAGACAAGCTTTTCTTGGACCTTAGGCAAACCTTCAACTCATCCTTCATGATCAAACTGTCTACTCGTGATTGGTCCCTTTCCTCTCTCCGGAGCTTAAGCTCGCTGTTACTGCCCCCACAGAGCCCCTCGGAATTTGTTCCGGCCATGTTCTTCCCTACGAGCCCTTTTGGTCTCTTGTTCCAAGGCCTTGGTGGTAGCTATATTTGCATCTCTCAGTCCGGCATTCTTCTTTCGGATCTTGAGAGCTGCTGATTTAAACCTTTCTTTTACTGTTTGGGCTTGCTCGAGTTCTGCCCTAAGGGCCTGCACCTCTTCGTCTTCCTCTGGTGCCTCAACTTCCTCCCCTTTAGTGGTTCTCAAGCTTGGGAGTCAATCCAAACCTTGCATGTGGGCTTTCAACCACTTACGGTAGCCGCCGATGGGCCCGTTGTTACTGCCTCTGAGTTCTTTGTCCTTCTTTTGCACCATCTCCCACGCCTTGTGGACCTTCTGAAGTGCCTCCACGTTGGTCTTATTGAAGCCTCGTGCAATAACAGGTGTGAGCTTTTCCTCTAGTGGTGCTCCTCTCATAGGGTAGCCAAGCTGTCTTATAGCAAGAACGGGATTGTAACTGATGCAACCCCTTGTCCCCATCAAGGGAACATTTGGAAATCTTCCGCACGAAATAAGAATCCTGGTTCTTCCTTCTTTCCATCGAGGGAACCAGTTGACAGACACTCCTTCTTTGCATGCTAAGAGTCGGTCCCAATTTGCCCCTCTTTTCTCTGTGCATGAACGATGGCTATCTAGCAGGCAAGCATGCCTCACCTCATGGCGAAAAAGGTGTGAAACCAACCATACATAGAGGGTCGGAGTACAGCAAACAATCCTTGTACTGCTCTTCTCACATCTTCGGTCGAAGGTGTCATATAGATCGTCTAGTATAGCGACAACCGGGCTTTCCTTGCGGTCATGATAGGCGAGAAAAGCGTCGATCGCTGCCAGGTCCACCAACCCATCCACATTTGGAAAGAGGACCCCTCTGAAGATCAAAAGTGCGAGGATGTTTATGAACGGGGCTCATTCGCCTCTACCTTCCAAGATTCTTGCTTTTGCCTCCAAACATTTTCTCGGTATTCCAACCACCTCATTTTCGACTTACTTTCTGTGGTCTAATTCTTGCGCCGAGATTTGGACTATCTTAGAAATTCTAGCTAAAGAGGGATAGAACCCTGAGAAGAGGTATGGTTTCCTTCCCCCTAGAGGACATCCTAGGATCTCTTCAAATTCTTCCACCATGGGTGACAGCTGGAAGTCCCCAAAGGTGAAGCACCTCAACAACTGGTCATAATATTGGGCGAGGGATGCAATGGCCTCCGTGGAGACTTCTGCCATGGCTAGGTCCCAGATTTTACCGTAAGCTTTGCGAAACACTTGTTACTGGAGCTAACCCATCAATTGCCCTAACTCTCTTAGACTGGTGATCCCTAGGCTCTTGACCTTGACTTGATAGAACCTCTTTTTAAGCAAAGGCGTTTGACTTGACCCCATGTTTTACTAAAGTGAAACAAAAGCCAATGCGAATCAAAAATCCGACATCTATCATGGGTGGAATGGATGAATGCATGAAGAAATGCATATGACACAGATGCAATTTTATGAATACGGGAGCCCGGGAAATTGTCCCCTTCTTAGATACAACGTTTGGGCAGCATGGCGCCCAACGTATGTATTTAAGAAGGCGACACGGACCCTCCATTGGTTTGCCAAAGTGAGGGATTAAGACAAAACCCGTGCATGATGCATATGCGAAAGGCACAACACGGGGATGTACATAGTATGACAATATCCACAAACAAATATAATCAAAGGGGTACACGACATTTAGGACTACATGCATGGCAGTGTAAAAAATGGAACGCAGCGTGTTTGCTTCGTGCCCCTATTTTAGGGACCTACATGGGAGGGAGCTAAAAGGGCTTTTAGTGATAATTCCCAAGGTGGTCATATCTCTCTTGATGGTCTCTAGAGGTATCATCCCCTTCGAAGAACATATTGCGGCAGTAGGGACTACTAGCAACAATACGTTTATCAAAGAGAAAAACTCTAGATGAGGGTTCACTGTTATCAAGCAAGTCGGAGACCTAGCATGACCACAGATTCACCTCCACTCCTTAAGTTCCCACGGACCTGGGTATAGGGCCCCTTTCCAACTCATCGTGTGTGCAAATAGTGTTGGTGTTTGTGTGCATCAAATGAATAAATATTTATCTCATGCACACATTTAAAGAACACACAAAGCATCAAAAGTGTTTATATATACAAGAACATAAGGAAAAAGACAAAGAAAAAAGAACAAAAGGGAAGTCATGGTAAGGAAAGCACATTGATTGATTGGCCTAACTCTCTAACAAAAGTCCCCAGTGGAGTCGCCAACTATCGCAACCTACCCTTCGGCGGGAGGGCGACACGAGGGCTCACGGGTGCGTCTTCCATGAAAGGAAAATGCGCGGAGTCGCCACCAACGTTTATTCGAGGAAAACGTTGGAAAAACCGAAAAAGGCGTGGTCTACGAACTTTAAGTGTGAAAGGTTCGGGAGTTGTATTTATGCATGGGGAATGTATTAGCACACCACGCGTCCGTCACAAAGGACGACAACCTTTAATCAAGTGTGCAAATATGACTTCAATTTGTTTTATCTTCCCTTTTTTACGCTTTTTATGTCTTTTTATGCCTTTTATATTTTTTATCTTTTTGTGGTCGACAAGGGTGTTTCCCTTGCTCCTACGTATTCCTCAATTGTGATAAGGAAATCAGACCTACGCAGTTCTTTTAGAACTAAACGTTGGTTAAGTTGTTTTCATCTTTTTTTGCAAGATATATTTTGATTGAATAAAAGGTCATTTAAGGCATTGGACCATTAAACGATCTTTCGATTCTTTTGAAAGGAGAGAAAACATTAAGGCATTGGACCATTAATGATCTCTTGGTTTTTTTAAAGAGGTGACAAAGCTATGTGTTGATTTTAGGCTTTTAAAAATCCACGTTTAACCAATAAAAGTGAAAAGGACCATTTCAAGGCGTTGGACCTTTAAAAATGGTTTTTAGGTGATGCCAAAAGCTTGATTTATGAATTGATTTTAGCCTTAGTTTCACTTTGGTTATTAGTCAATTCGATTAAGAAAGAAAATCCCAAAGAAAAACGTCCGATTGATTTTTTTGATTATTTTATTTAAAGATATTTTTTGTGATTATTATATTATTATTTTGTCTTTTTTTGGTTTTAAACGTGGTTACGGCATGAAAGATCGGTTGGATTTTATTCTAGCAGAAATTAAAAGATGTTACAACTCAAATGATCAGTGGAAATTTATTTTATTTTTGATTAGGCGAGAAAAAGACTTAAATGAATAACTAAAGCACGTCAAAAGGGGGTACGGAAAGCAAATGAAATAAAAATAAAAGCACGTAAAACAAGTGGAGACCACTAAGGGTACATAGAATGAATTGAAAGGTTCGATTTCGGGAACTTACCGGTTGAAGACCGAAGAACGACGAAGAACGAATGAAGAACGATGAAGAACGGTGGAAAATCTTTACGAAATTGCCCACCAAAACGTCTCGGAAGCGTTACAGAAGCGCCTCGGCTTGGATTTTCTTCACGGAAATAATTTTTCTCACTAATTTTAAGTGAATCTCAGATACGAGGAGGGTTGAACGAATTTGTTCTACCCTCCTTCCCTTATTTATAGGGGAAAAGACGGAGGTGGTTGCCGCCCAGGTCGCCCAGGCGAGCTGGGTTGCTTCCACCAGAAGGCACCGCCTTCTGTTGGAACATCCTGGAAGGCCCAAGTGGGCCTGATTGTTATTTGCACACCCCTGTTTACTAAATACACCCCCTCTGCCCTTTTTTTGTTGATTATTTTTTCATAACGTTACAGAACTTTACAAATTACGTAATGATACTTGTTTTCTTTCCGTAATGTCATGAAACCTTACGAATTACGCAATCGTCCCCTCTTTGGCTTCTGGAATGTTACGGAACTTTACAGGTTGCGCATTAACGCTTCCTTTCGACTCCCGACATGTCGTGGAACTTCACGGATTGCCTAACGATGGGTGTCAAGTACCTCGAAGTGGTCAAGCGAAGGTCGCATCCCACCAAACAGATGGCCCCCGGATGAAATTAGGGTATGACATACTTGAACTAGAATTAACTGAGAGTCATAGTTTTTACGAAGTAGAATAGTGTCAACTTTCCCTCTTTTAAAGCCATTTTCTAAAAGAAATAATCTAAGTTTTTCATACCAAGCTCGAGGAGCTTGCTTTAGTCAATACAGAGCTTTGTTTAGTTTAAAAAACATGTTGAGGAAAGGTGTCACTCTCAAGCCCAAGGGGTTGTTCTACATAAACTTCCTCTAGGATGAGTTCATTGAGGAATGCACTTTTTACATCCATTTGATACAACTTCATATTACTATGGGAAGCAAATGAAAGCAAAATTCATATTGCCTCTAGACGAGCCACATGAGCATAGGTTTCTTTGTAATCTATACATTCCTATTGTGAGTAACCTTTAACAACAAACCTTGCCATGTTTCTCATAACTTTACTATCCTCGTCTAGCATGTTTTTGAACACCTACTTAGCACCTACTGTGATGGAAGCTTGCTTGTGGGGCTTCTATGGAGGCTAGATCTTTGAGCTTCAATGAGGTCCTTTAATGGTGATTTTCCACCATGGAGATGCAGCGGAAGATAAAGGAGAAGAGGTGAGGGGAGACACCATCCACTAGGGAATAAGCCATGGAAGAAGGAGCTTCACCACCAAGAGAGTTCCTTGGATAAGAAACTTGGAGAGGGTGCTTCAATGGAGGAAAAGAAAGAGAGAGAGAAAGAGAAAGGGGGGAGCATGAAATTGAAGGAAGAAAAGAGGTAGAGAAGTTGAACTTTGAAGTTTGTCTCACAAGACTCTCATTCATCAAAGTTACAACAAGTGTTGCACATGTTTCTATTTATAGACTAGGTAGCTTCCTTGAGAAGCTTTCTTCAGAAAACTTCCTTGAGAAGCTTCTTTGAGAAAACTTACTTGAGAAGCTAGAGCTTAGCTACACACACCCCTCTCATAACTAAGTTCACCTCCTTGAGAAGCTTCCTTAAGAAGATTCCTAAAGAAGCTAGAGCTTAGCTACACATACCTCTCTAATAGCTAAGCTCACCTTCTTGAGATGAGAAGCTAGAGCTTAGCTACACCCCCCCTATAATAGCTAAGCTCACCCCCATGACAAAATACATGAAAATAAAAAAAAAATCCCTACTACAAAGACTACTCAAAATGCCTCGAAATACAAGGCTAAACCCCTATACTACTAGAATGGCCAAAATACAAGGCCCAAACGAAGGAAAAACCTATTCTAATATTTACAAAGATAAGCGGGCTCATACTTAGCCCATGAGTTTGAAATCTACCCTAAGGCTCATGAGAACCCTAGGGCCTTCCCTTGGATCTCTGGCCCAATCTACTTGGAGTCTTCTATCCAATGCCTTTGTGGGGTAGGATTGCATCATACTGTTTTTTTTGTCTTTGAGTATTTCTACAAGCTTCCAAACATCATTCTTTTTGGAATTCATCGAGCTCTTCTTGCATAGCCTTCACCTAGTTTTCATCTTGCATTGCCTCGTCTATGTGTCTGGGCTCAAATTCTAAGATCAATGCAGTATTACCACTATGATGAGTCCATATCTTTTTCCACTTACTGAGGTTGAACCAATGGGACTATGTTAAAAGACACTTATTTCATTGTAATGATTTTTTAGTTTACATGGGCCTTTGGAAGCATAGAAATGCATGTGTTTTATCTGGAAAATAAACAACGTTGACTCACATGTTGGTCATTGTTAGATGGTTGCAAAACTATACGAATGATGTTGTTCCCAGTTCTGAACCACAACGAGTAATATACAAATATGTAAGACTGCTTTGTTTTTTCATGAAAACTTTTGGGTTGAGAATGTCCCTCACCAGATTTTACCTTTTATTCATGTTGATGTAACTACCCTTGATGACACACTAGTACAAAAGTTGTCTATAATAATGCTCCATCAGTGACAATTCCAAAAAACCATCATAAAAGAAAATGCAATGACAATTTTGTAAATAAATAGATAGGGCAATGTTGGTTGTTTAAAAACCATCATGGTTTTATGAGTTTAGCAACAATTATTTTAAAAGTCGTTGTTATTTATCGAGTTCAACAATGTTTTTATAAACCATCGTGGTTAGAGATCTTTTTCAACCTAGACCCACACTCATCACTTTCTTTGAACCTTTCTTGTGCTCCTGCCCACCCTCGTTGTCGTTCTCCTTCGCTTGCCCTCGTCGTCGCTGCACTCTACCTCAATGTTTGTGTGGTGCATTTTCCCTCACTCTGCCTCAACGTTCTTCCTATCTTTCCTTGCGTTTGTGTCATGTGTTAATGATGATTTTTCTTTGTTTTTGCAAGGTTTAGGTTTCTAGAACTTATGCTCATAGTCTCCATCAAACAATTTCTACAAGGTTTAGGTTTATGCAAGGCTTGGGTTTTTGCAAGGTTAGTACAAATAATGTGCTCCACATGATTGATTATTTGCCCAAACTATGTGAGCTAAATCCCCATTATAATAAAGTTCCTAAATAAAATAAATTTGTCCAAACAGTTAAATCCCTATGATGTGGTGGCCTCAAACAGTTAAATTTGCCTAAAGAAATTTGTAGGTGGCCTCAAACATTTTGTCTTTAGGACAACAAATAATATGTTTTTTCCTTCCCATACTTTGCACATTTCTAAGAAGCATGGTAAATGAGGTTTTTCGTCAATTGAAGCAAACATTGATTCCCTTCCATTCATCAATGTAGTGAGAGTGGTAATTAAGGTTCATGTAAGGGTTTACATGTAAGCACTAGTATTATATTTCTTGTTATAGCACTTGAATTCTGCCACATTCTAGTCTTTTTGCTATGTGTTGTTTGCTTATGGTCTTTTATTCATGTGAGACATAGGGTTTGGTGTTTGTCCTATCCACGCTCATTATTTTTTTTTGTTTTTTTTGTGTAATGCGGTACATAGGGGAGTGATAATAACTTGGGTATCTTTTTTCCTTGTGATTCAAATGCCCTGAGAATTACACTTTGACTACATAAGACCTTGCACCTAATGAACTATCCTTTCTTTCAAACTTTCCCTCTTTTATATTCTTATTTCATAACTTGCAAGTTTTCTTCTATGTTTTATTGTTTAACAAAATAGGAATTACATTTAACGGAAAATATCTTCTTTTGTGTTTTTTTCTTCTTTAATTATACAGGGAGAAAGTTAACATTTCTCCTATCAAATCCTTCATGACAATATAAGGAGAAGGTGTCGATAAGACCATTGTTCAATGGGGTGACATGCTCAATGCCAACCATTAGGAACCTATGGTTTTGCAACTTTTGTTGTGAATTCACCTTATTTCATAGCCAAGAACATCACGTTCAAATTAAGTGACAAACTCCAATCCGATCTTGATCTATCAATGTGTTTTACAAGAAAATATTAATGTGCAAATTGCATGCAGAATGTTGCCCCAATTCCAACACTAAGAGCAGTTAGAAAGCAGGGAGTGGCATTGAGAATTTCAACAAACATGACAGTATTCCTAGGCTGCAAATTTTTAGGAGCACAGGACACACTCTATGATCATATTGGTAGGCATTATTATAAAGATTGCTACATTCAAGGCTTTGTTGATTTCATATTTGGCAACACTCTCTCTCGATCTATCAATCTTTGACGTTAGATTTTTCTCTCCATAATTTTGTTGTTGTGATCTTGAATTATTGTTGTTAAATAATCTAAGGATTTGTAGTATAGTCTAATAGTATTGATTATTTATGATTTGGTTTGGACTACCTGGATCTATATTTGTTAACATTTGTTTAATATGGATTGGTTGGTTTTTTTTATTTATTAAATTATAGGTTGTGTTGGTTGTAAAATAAAATGAATATTTTAAGAAAATTAATCAAAACTACATTGGTTCCAAAAACATCATAGAAGAAGGATTTTCTATGACGATTTTCTAGACAACCAATGTTAAAATTGCATCTTTTATTATGGTTTTTAAGAAATTGTCATACAAATATATTTAAATGAGGTTTCTTTTGATAAAATGTAAATAGTTTTATATCTATTTTTAAAAACCATCATGGAAATGCATGTTCTATTAAGGTTTAAAAATCGTCATGGAAAACAACGAGCTTTCTACGACGGTAGATTCCACGACGGTTAAAAACTGTCATGGAAGACCTTAAATAATCTTCATGGATTCCCTTTTCTGTAGTAATGACATTTCTATTGATTAAATAAATTCAACATACTATCACTAAAAATAAATGTTAAACTATTTTTTGTATCAAGTGTCGCCTTAGATAATTGAAAGTCTTGGTGGACTTTCAGCCTAATGACACAAAAATACATCATAGGATTTGACATCTTAAGCACCTCATGTTACAAAAAGGTTAGTGTACCAAAGAGTTGCTTGAAATAAGTGATACAAATAAGTCTATAAATCAACGTAGTTCCCTATTGGAACATAAGAATTAGTTGCATACTTGCTTTGTCTCATTGTGCGACAACTATATAATAATATCTTATAATGGAAACATGGGTACAAGGGGAGAAAAAACACCCTTTTGGTGCATGCACCTAAACACATTATTTTTTATAAAGGAAATAGAAAAATAAAAATGGAACAAAAAATAGAAGACAAAAATAGCGATTTAGCCAATTTTTTGCATGCTAGCAGCAATACCCTTCATGGTGAGAATCAGGTGGTCTTCCAAACCATGTGCATATTCACTTGTTGGGTTAAGTGTTATAAGTTCATCAACATGTTTACTTACCTTTATATAGACTCCTTAGAGATGTAAGGGTACAACTTCACGTTATAGTTTGGATCACGAATATATTTCAATGCGTGTAGGCTTGGCATGCGTTTATTAAGAGTAAATAGTGTATAACATGTACATATTGTTTTTAAACTGTCATCTTTGATTAATTTGTAAACTTTAACAATAACTATTTTAAAAATTATACCTACCATGATTTTTCGTTAGTGACAATACTGTGCACAAACTAATGAAACATAGAAATTAAACTCATTTATTAATTAAATGAGGTTTTTGTAAGGTCATGAAAAAAAGTGGGGCATCAAACATAATTTGAACTAAATTAAGAATGAGATTCTAATTTGTCCTAAAAAAAGTTACATGGTAAAATTAGCTTTACTTGAAGGAGGAATTCCTTGGTTTCTTCATACTTGGTCCTTAATAGCTCTCTAAATGACCACAAATCCTCTAAAACAAGGAGCTTATCATAAAGAGCAACTATTTTGGGGGTCTACTTTGGCAAACACTATTTCCACTAAATCAAGAATAGCCTTAAAGAAAGGCCATTAATTATACATCTCTTGTAGCACATGAATATTCCTTACATCCTTCTCAGTAACATGTTTAAATGTTGTACCATAGCCTAGCCACATTGGAAGAGGGAACCTTGTCAGTTTACCTACAACAACCAAGCCTTATTTTCACTAGGTGGAATCAGTTAAATAAATCAAATGATGCCATAATGTTCTATTATAGGTCATGATTATATGGATCAAGTTTGCTTAATCGACAGAAATTGAAAGAAAAATAAGTAGTTTAATATGCTTGTTAGTACGTATAATTTATTTTTTGTTTTTAGTCGTTGTTATAGATGCATGTCCTAACTCACATTATCACTAAATGATGAGAGACACCATTTTAAAAAAGTTAAACTTTCAAGAACCAAAACCTACAAAAAAAATATATTTTAAAGGAACTAAGACCAAAATTCACCATATTTACAAGAATTAAAAACATATTTAAATCAATTTCTTATGGATCATGTTTTTAGTAATCTTTTTAATGCTTTCATTAGTCATACAAAATAAGAGTTACATATTTAGAGATATTACTATGGCATCATAAAATTTTGTCTTTATGTTGCTTCCTAAATCTTCAAATTATTAAAGCATCAAAGTTTTCTTCACAAGACTTCGTGCTTTATCAAGTTCACTTGATGTGTTTTCATGACCTGAGAGAACTTCTGCGTGTAGGTGTAAAAAATTATTCGCACCCCCTTTATATAACGGAATCGTGATTCAGTTTTATATTTTTTTGACACCCCCAAGCAATGCAACAAAATCACGATTTCATTGTTTTTTTCTATTTTTGCATCCCTAAACAACGCAACAAAATCATGATTTCTTTGTCCCACTAAATAGTGCAACAAAATCATGATTCTGTTGTAATGTTTTTCTTTTTAAAAATTGAAAAAAATGGTATTTTTTATTGACTGAACACTACTTTTTTCTTATACATATTAATTGAACACTATTTTTTTATGCTCATATCAACCGTATTAAATATAGACACAATCTAAACCATTTATTTTTTTGGTGCAATCTCAACTGTTGTTATGACTCATGAAAGAAAAATACATCATCTAATATAAATAGCAGTAGAGGTTTGACACAACTCAACTCTTTTGATTGATATTTAGCATGTTGTTGAAAACATGGAGTGTACCTATTGTTTTGTATTGGGATGATGAAATGATTTCGTCATCTAAAGGGATGTTGTTTGAATGTCTTAATGGTCCTAAAGTCGTCAGTAATAATGAGGACACGTCACTTGATGCTTTAAGGAAAACAATTATGGATGCCATCAAATGTAGCAAAATTTTACTTTCTTTTTTTTACTCTCAACCTATTTATTAGGTGATGGTTGTGTTGAATATGAGTGTATGAATCTTAAATGCGATGATGATGCGTGAAAAATATTTTTTTTTTATCTTTTTAGAATTTAGTAGAAAAATTCTAATTAAGTAGCACGCAATGTTTTACCGATCTTCAAATGAAACCCTTGCCCTGGTGCGTAAAACAAGGAAACCAATATCTGCTTATGAAATCATTGGTTTGATGCGTGATAAATCTGTGTAGTTTTTTTTATAAAAATTATGAACTACTTGTTTTTTTAATAGAAAAATCATTGTTTATTTAGTTGTTGATGTTTGTTTTATGAATCAAATAAAGAGATCAATGTTGTTACATTATTAGACGTGTGTTGTTTAAACCATTGATGAACACAAAATATTAATTCAAACACAATATAAATTGAAAAAAAAATGAAAACAACATAAAAAACTATACATACTACATCAAAACATAACAACAACAACAACAATAACAATATATGTGTAACACAATTGATGAGAATCCTAAAACTGGCAAAATACAAGAACCTATGACCAAGAGTATGATCAAACAGTCAGTGGATACACTCCAACAAATGGTAGCAGGCATACTTAACAAGGCCTAAGTGGAGAAGGACGAAGGCCCAAGTGGAGAAGGATGAAGGCACAAGTGGAGAAGGATGAAGGCCTAGAAGCAGAGGCATTACCAAGACTATCAATTGTTGCTAAAGGCCCAGACTAATTTGAAGGCCCATGCCAAATATGTTCTTTTTTCATTTATAATTTTTTTTTGTAATTTTGGCAAAAACTATTTTGAAGGCCCATGTCTATTTTTATCTTTTTGTTTAGATACACCATATGTATTGGTTTTTGTTTTCAGTAAAGGAACTTTTGGCCTTTGATAAAATTTTGTGAGAACTTCTCTCTGGGTTCCTCGCTAAACCAATCTCGGACTTATCAAGGTAATCCTTGTGGCGTCTACTTGACTTATCTTCCCTATCCGGAAGTGGTGTCATCCAAAACTCTGTATCCTGTATCAAGCGATCCGCTCCTAGTAAGGATCACATCATCTGGTATCAGAGCTTCGGCTCTTGATATAGGTTCTATCCTATCCAATCTTTTTCTTTGTAATCTGTCCAGGTTCGTGTTTTGTTCTTGTTCTGTTATTTGCATTCTTGTTTGCATCTTGTTGCGTTCTTGTTGTGTTCTTGTTTTTTGTTCTTGTTCTTGTTCTTGTTCTTGTCATGTTCTTGTTCTTGTTTCTTGTTTCTTGTTTCTTCCAGACTTTGTGTCAAAAAAAATTTGTTTGAACTTTGTTTCAAGTTCTGTTACAAATTCTATTTGGGGACAATTTGGCTTATTGGACGAATTTTAGGGTTGAGTGGGCTCTTGAATCTATGTGCCTATTTTCCTATTGATCAAATTGCCTAAATTATCCTAGACAAATTTGAAAAGAAAGCATTATAAAAAAATAGTTGCAGAAATTTTGAAAAAAAAGGAAGAAAAGAAGAAAGAAAGAAAAAAAGAAACAAAATAGTTGTTTGATCTTTGAACACAAAATTGAGGCAGTTAGAAAAAAAAAATTGGCAAGAAAATCATGGACCAAATCCCCTTACCTGTATTTTCCTCTGAATTCTGAGTGTTTTAATATACAGTGGACCTCAAATGGGCAACCATAGCAAAAGTTATGACCAATTGAAGTTTACATGTCATCTTCGTTAATTTTGTTCTCTTCTTCTTTGTGATTAAGTAGCTTCCTTGTTTCTTCTCTTTGTTATCCAAATCAAATCTGTTATCCAAATCAATCAGTTATCCAAATTAAATCTAATTTGTTATCCAATCAAATCTAATTTGTTGTTCAGATCAAATCTAATCTATTATCCAATCAAATCTAATCTATTATCCAAATAAAATCTAATATGTTATCCAAATCAAGTATTATCTATTATCCAAATCAAACCTGTTATCCAAATCAAATTTTTTACTCAATCTATGATAATGAAACTGTCTTTCCTGTTATATTACCTTGTGTGTGTAATTTGATTCGTCCAGGAACTTAAGAGGGAGTGAGTGGTAAAAGGAAAGAGTGAAAACATCACACAAAAGCCTATATTGAGAGCATCGAACATGAGTGAACTATCATCAAAGAGAGAAACACGTGAGTAGAGTGTGGTGAGGTCCTGAAACCTTTTTTTTTAAATTATTGCAAAAGATTTTCTTCTCTATTTATTATGGCAGGAGCTGGTGATGGTGGTGGTGATTATCATCAACTGAACGGATCTCAGCATTTGTTATTGGACATAATGACTACACAAATGCAACAATTGTTGAACCATAACAATGAAGAGCTCTATGGACGAATAGAAGGTCTGGAGAACCAACTGAATCAGAATACTGGAAGACATTATGGTGGTAACAGACTGGGCAATGTTGGACCCAGGCAACACAAAATGGAGGGGCAGAATAGAATTGAGGGAGTAAAACTCAATGTACCTCCTTTCAAGGGCAGGAATGATCCAGGTGCCTACCTTGACTAGGAGATGAAAATTGAGCATGTGTTCTCTTGCAATGATTATACTGAAGAGCAAAAGGTGAAGTTAGCAGCAGTTGAATTCTCAGACTATGCCCTTGTTTGGTGGAATAAAAATCAAAAAGAGATGATGAGAGAGGAGGGACGGGAGATAGATACATGGACTGAGATGAGAAGGGTGGTACAAAAGAGGTATGTCCCAACTAGCTATAGCAGAACCAAGCGACAGAAACTCCAGAGGCTGTCCTAGGGAAGTTTGACTATGGAGAAGTACTACAAGGAGATGGAGATAGCACTAGTGAAGGCCAACATTGAAAAGGAAATTGAGGATGAAGAGGTACCAATGTTGCAAGTTCTAGGTTAGTGTCCAAACTCAATTTGGATACTAAGCCCCATCCTAGGCCATACAGACTTTAGTGGCTTAGTGAAGATGAAGAGGTAAAAGTGACTCAACAGGTTGAGGTGTCTTTCACCATTGGAAGATACAATGATAGGATGTTGTGTGATGTGGTTCCAATGGAGGCAACTCATATACTGTTGGGAAGACCATGGCAGTATGACACCAAAGCAGAGCATGATGGCTTCACCAACATGATTTCTTTCCAGCACCATGACCAAAAAATTATTCTTAAACCTTTATCCCCTAGAAAAGTGTGTGATGACCAAATTAGAATGAGAAAAAATAGAGAACAAGAGAAAGAAAATAGTGAGGCACCACAGAGGAATAGGAAAAAGAAGAGTGATACACCTGAGAGAGAGAGAGAGAGAGTGATACACATGAGAGAAAATTTAATTGTTTTTCAAAGGCGAGTGAAGTGAGGAAAGTGTTACTTGCTTATGAACCACTTTATCTACTGTATTACAAAGACAGTAAAATTTCTACTGATAATTCTAATGAGTTAACTATTTCTATTTCTCCTAGTGTTGTACTCTTATTGCAGGAATTTAAAGATGTCTTTCCCAAGGAGATTCCTCATGGACTGCCACCTTAAGAGGCATAGAACATCAAGTTGATCTCCTTCCAAGAGCTTTATTGCCTAACAGGCTAGCTTACAAAAGCAATCCCCAAGAGACTCAGCATAAGGATGCACAGGTCAAAGTTGAGTATGTGAAAAGATTGTATGACCAAGTGAAGGTCCAAATTGCAAACAAGAATGAAATCTATGCCAAGCAAGCCAACAAGAACAATAAGGAAGTGGTACTTGAACCCGGTGATGATCTTGGACATTTGAGGGCAAATGCTTTCCAAGAAGGGGGGAATGATGAGAATCCTAAAGCTGGCCAAATACAAGGACCTATGATCAGAAGTAGGACCAAACAGTCAGTGGATACCCTCCAACAAATGGTAGCAGGCATACTTAACAAGGCCCAAGTGGAGAAGGACGAAGTCCCAAGTGGAGAAGGATGAAGGCCTAGAGGCAGATGCACTACCAAGACTATTAATTGTTGCTAAAGGCCCAGACTAATTTGAAGGCCCATGTCAAATATATTCTTTTTTTCATTTATAATTTTTTTTCGTTGTAATTTTGGCCCAAACTGTTTTGAAGGCCCATGTCTATTTTTATCTTTTTGTTCAGATACACTATATGTATTGGTTTTCGTTTTCAATGAAGGAACTTTTGGCCTTTGATAAAAATTTGTGAGAACTTCTCTATGGGTTCCTCGCTGAACCAATCTCGGACTTATCAAGGTAATTCTTGTGGCATCTACCTGACTTATCTTCCCTATCAGGAAGTGGCGTCGTCCAAAACTTTGTAGCTTGTATCAAGCGATCCACTCCTAGTAAGGATCACATCAACAATGATCAATCATTTTTTCTACTCTTGTTATCCTTCTTACAAGGTCTTTGTGTGCCTGAGTTGCACCTAGTTGTTAAACCCTCTTGCAATACTTGCAAAGCTTGTTGTATGAGTTGATGATGACTCTTACCCTCTGGCACAACTTTGAGGTCTAACAAGTTTTGCATAGCTCCTGACACCATTTGGAATCGATCATGCAATAACAACAATTGCAATTAATAACTATTTTTTCACTGTAGTCTTTGGCTAGACACAACAGAATTGTGATTTCATTGTGTCATAAAAAACAAAAAAAAAAAAAAGCAATGGATCACAGTTCCATTGGGTGCTCATTTTTTTATTTTTTATTTACAAATAAAATGGAATAGTGATTTTGTTGTAGACATAACTACAACAAAATGATTTCGTTGAACACAAAATCACAAAAAAAAAGTTAGTACCTTAGAGCATAGACACGCAAAAGGGAAGGAGAAGAGTTGGGAAGGAAAGGAGAAGAGAAGAGCTCGTAAGGGTTTAGAAGGGAAGGAGAAAGGAAGGATTGGGGTTTGGGCGCAAAAGGGGGAGAGAAGGAGAAGTGGGTGCCACGAAGGTAGGGGTACGGGTAATGGAAGGAAGAAGAGGGAGTGGTGGAGAATTTTGAAATAGAGGATAAACAGATTTTTTCTCAACTTTGTATGAGTCAATAACAAATGGGATTGGAGCCAATAGTAACTTCAGTGTTTAACTCACAAGTTAAATAGTTTGTCGTGGATTTATTGAGTTAAAAAAGAAAAAGAAAAAGAAAAGTGTATTCATATTGGTTGGTAAGTGTTTTAAGTTACACACAATTTTAGTTCCCAATAAACCGAAAGGTGGAAGAAATATACCATTGGGAAAATTAGTGAGAAGGAATGTTAACAACAATACAAAATTTACGGGAAGGACGACTTCACCATTCCAAATGGTCATTGTTGTTACATAAAAGATTATTGATTCTTCACCTTTAATTTTGTATTAATAGTCCATCCCTCATTAGTCCCTTTAACTTTTGGGTAACATGCACTTAATCAGTGGCGACTATAGCTATATGTTGTTGCCGACTAATGAAAAAAACAAGATTCATACATATTATGTTAATTTACATTTTTTGAGTCACTTGCATTTCTCTACTTCCATTTATTCATTCAATTTCACTTTTGTAGTTACCTTTCTTTTCTCTCTTTTATTGTTATTATTGTAAATTGATGGAGCTTTGTGATCTCAATGACAACATAGGCACAAATTCGGCTTAAATTTGGATTTTTATTTTTTATATTTTTCATCCTTTGTTTTTTTTTTTTTTTTTGCGGACCGCAAGCTGACCTGTTAGGCTGCAGGTTACATAGTACAGTTGTTGCAGCAAGTTACCTTAAATGAAGACTTTTTTTTTCTCTAAGTGAGAGACCACGAGTGTCTCGTCACCTATTGAGCTAGAGACTAATTCCTCTCTCGGTTCATGGATAAGAATCAAGGAAATTTGACACATAGTAAGAATCGAACACAAACTTTTTCATTAAATAAATTATTCTCACTTATATATATATATATATAGCAGCCCTTTGGTTTAGGTTGAAGACTTTTTATTTTGTGGGTTTATAAGGTTTGCGGGCCTCTACGAAATTTGGGCTTAGAGGGTGTTACTAGGTGTACTAGCCATATTGCTTGTGCACCCAGCAATAAAATTTAATTCCAAAAATGCACTTATTGCTTTCTTCTTCCTTTTAAGTTACCTTTTTTACGGTAACACATTCATTCCTTCATTTTCTTGGTTTCTTCTAGTTTTTTCGTTGTCATGAGAGGTGTATTGTGCCGCTTCGGTCAAGGTGAAAGTGTTACAGAGGTAAGTCAATGGTGGTTGTTGCGGTGGTTGGTTTAGTTGTTAACGGAGATATGTTGAAGGTATGTCGGCGTTATTTTTTTTTTTTTTTTGCGTAACATACGGATTAAAGAATCCCTAAGTTATATAAAACTTATGGATTGCCAATCTGTATGAGTTATATTGATTAAGTAATTAGTATAACTCATACGGATTGGTTAATTTGTATGACTTATACGGAATTCTTATTTTTTAATTAAAAGAAATATTTAATTTTTAAAATTTTATTAAATAATAAATATATTAATATGATTGTTATAAAAATTAATGTGTATAAAAAACTATTTGCTTATTTGTTTATTTGAAATGTAAATAGTATTATTATTTTAAATATTTTTAAAGTGTAGTTTTATAATTAATTTGTAAGTATTTGTTTTGATATTTTGGAAATGTAAAATAATTTACATTTATAATTTATGTATAATTTATTTGAGTTGTTGTGGTCTAAAATTGATTTTTTTTGTGGTTATAATTTCATGAATTAGAATTAAGTTGAACAATATAATTTATTTTAGTATATACGATTAGGTTATATTTTTTTATCTATTATATGGTTATAAATTTTAAGTACAAAAAGTTGATGTTATTGGTTTTTAATATATAGGGTTATTAATTTTAATGTTTTATAATATTATGCGAAGTAAAAAATTACCTAGGGTTTTGTGTGATAGTGTATGTATGGTGTGGTTAGGGGTTGTTTGTTTGTGATTGAAATTTTTGAATGTGTTGTTAAGATGGACGAAGATCAATGAATGTATGACAATATAATAACTGAAGAAGTTAATGTGAATGAACATAATGAAAACGAAGCTGGTGAGAATGAAGAACATGCTGATTGTTTTGATGCGTTCAATACTTCTCAGGTATTAATATGATTTATTGTTATTAAAGTAATTAAATTTATGTCCCTTGAAAACTAAAATTGTGTGGATTGCATTGTAGGTGTTTGCTACCCAAGATGATATTTTGCATTGGGCTCGATCTGTTGCTTATGATATTGGATTTGTGGCGTTGATTATGAGGTCAGACACAAATACTAGTATGAGAGGAAAGACTTCATTTGTCTTAATTGGTTGTGAAAGGAGTGGTCAGTATAGGTCTAGGAAGAAAGATTTTGTAAGAAGAGATACTAGCAGTAGGAAATGTGTGTATCCCTTTAAGCTTGATGGGAAACTAGTGGTTGGAGGCCAAGGATGGATGGTGAAGTTAATGTGTGAGAGTCACAATCATGAAATGGAAAAGCCATTAGTTGGACATCCATATGCTGGTCGATTGACTAAGGATGAAAAGATAATTATTGCTAATATGACAAAGTCAATGGTAAAATCAAGAAATATTTTGCTAACGCTAAAGGAGCACAATGCCAATAGTTATACAACAATCAAACAAATATACAATGCAAGAAGTGTATATCGTTCTTCCATAAGAGGCAGTGATACTGAAATGCAACAACTAATGAAGCTTCTTGAACGGGATTAGTGTATTCATTGGCATACATTAAAGGATGAAGATGTCATACATGATATCTTTTGGTGTCCTCCTGATGCAGTGAAGTTATGCAATGTCTGTAATTTGATATTTTTGATAGATAGTACCTACAAAACAAACAGGTACAAGCTCCTGTTACTTGACTTTGTTGGTGTGACACCAACACAAATGACATTCACTGTTGTTTTTGCCTATTTGGAGGGAGAATGTCTAAATAATTTGGTCTGGCCTCTAGAACGATATTGAGGTCTTTTTCTAAGACATGATGTCCTCCATAGAGTTATTGTTACCGATAGAGACCTAGCATTAATGAATGCAGTGAAAACTGTATTCCCTGAGTGTATGAACTTGTTGTGTATGTTTCACATCGACAAGAATGTCAAGGCAAAATGTACATCTCTGGTTGGTAAGAAAATGCATGAGATTATGTGATGGATGCCTGGGGGAGTTTGGTTGATTGTCCTTCTGATGATAAGTTTGATGATTGCCTTAAGAAGTTTGAAATTGTTTGTTCACCGTGGCCAATGTTTGTTGACTATGTCAACCAAACATGGATAATTCCCCACAAAGAAAAATTTGTTAAAGCCTGTATGAATAACGTGATGCGCTAAGGAAACACAACAACAAATAGGTATAAAAATTGTAATTTTTTATTAGGGTTTAGGACTTCATGGATAAAAATACTTGTATTTGTTTTTTGTTTTTTGTGTATTTCATATGCAAGATTAGATATGCTCATTGGGCTTTAAAAAGACTATTACAAAATAGCTTTGGAGACCTATGTAGTGTTTGGGAAGCCATGAACAACATGATCATGCTGCAACACACCAAAATTAAGGCATCTTTTGAGACAAGTACATATGTGGTTAGACATGTTTTTAAAGTTACCTTATACAAGAGACTACTTGGCATGGTATCAAGGTATGCTTTAAATCAGATTGTTAGACAAATGGCCTCATTTATCTTAAGAAGGGGGGGTTGAATTAAGATAACAAGAACTATTCCCCAATTTAAAATTTCTCTCTCTCTTTTTAGATTAACAATGCACCCTTAACATGAATTACTCAAAAGACAATTCAGAATAAACTTCTTTAAAGGCAAAAGATAAATAGCAATAAATAAAAGAAGTTTAAGGGAAGAGAGAAATGCAAACTTGATTTATACTGGTTCGGTCACTTCCTGTGCCTACGTCCAGTCCTCAAGCAACCCACTTGAGATTTTCCACTCTCTTTGTAAAATCCTTTACAAAGTCTGAATCACACAGGGACAACCCTTCCCTTGTGTTCAGGAATCCTTTACAACAAGAGACCCTCAGTCTCTTAACCCCTTTTCAGAAGTAAAAAGAAAAGAAGAAGAAATCTCTCTTGAAAGAGACAGATTGTACAATGAAGATCAATCACAATTCCTTATTTGAATATGCAAGTGTTTGACCAAGGAATCTTTGAGAGGATAAGACATTTCAATTTAGAAAAACTCTCTTAATCTTTTGAGAGGATAAAACTTTTTGGGCAATCAAAAACTCTCTCTTAATTTGTGTTTCCAAGTCACATATAAATAGACCTTTGATGGTCATTCATAAACCATTTAAATAGATGTGACTCTTGAAAGTTATTTTCTGAAAATCTCCTCTGGTAATCGATTACAATATTTGTGTAATCGATTACAGGCTTTAATATTTGAATTAAAACGTTTATTAACTGCTGGTAATCGATTACCAATATGGTGTAATCGATTACACAGTCTAAAATTTGAATTCAAATATTTAGTAGCTGTTGTAAACCATTTTTGGCCACTGGTAATCGATTACATCCTCTGGTAATCGATTACCAGAGAGTAAATCTCTTGAAAAACACTTTTTAACTCAAATTACTTGGCCAAACTTTTTGCTAAATCAATTAGGAATTCCCTTCCTAAAATACTAGTGATCATCTTGATGTTGTGGCTTGTATTCTTGAATCATTTGCATCATTTGCATCAAATCATCATGATCATCATCAAAACATCAAAGTCATTTGCTTCTACACAGATTGTTGTTGAGTTTGAGCATGTACATTATGTTGGCAAAAACCCTTCTCATTGTGGATGGGTCATGAGAACTACTCACAATCTTCCATGTGCATGTGAGCTATCCAAATATGTTGTCGGTACCATTGAAACAATCCATATGTTTTGGAGGAGACTAAGTTTTTCAGACAAAGGGTTATCTGAGCCCCAAGTGAGCATAACCGAAGAGATGGAAACCATATCCAAGTGATTTGAAGAGCTTGATGTTTGTGACAAAGTTACTCTAAAGAGTAAACTATGGGAAATTGCCTACCCTGATCTAAACTCTATGTGTTCTCCTCTAGAAAATGTCACACCAAAGGTGCTCAAAAGAAATCGATGACCAAACATCAAAGATCAACAAAGTGTGATCCGTCTTACTAGTAGTATGTTGATGCTTTACATTCTGTGCAAAATAATAATTCTTCAGTCAAACGTAGTGCATCATCATCTGACCTAGCAATTCCAAGAAGGACTATGCCGATGTTAGATCAATTTCATCTGTACATTCACAATTCCATTGAAAACATTGTCAATGTCAAAGCAGACGGTAACTGTGGATATCGTGCAATTGCTGCCTTATTAGGTATGGGTGAAGATTCATGGTCTTTGATGTGCAACCATTTGCTTAAAGAATTTACTAAATGGTCTGATGAGTATATCAACCTCCTTGGTGGCATAGATATATTTGAGGAATTAAAGTGGTCCTGATGGATTATCCATGGTATGTAATTTATGTTATTTTTATTTAAAATTTAGTTTAAATAAATATAATCATAACTATAACATGGAGGTTACTGTGGATAAAGGGATGAATATAACCAACATGGATATGTCATTGCATCAAGGTATAATGTCATCCTTGTTTCTTTGTCTCTCCAAAAAAGCATGACGTTTTTTTCCTTTTAGAAGTCAACCACCAATAGATACTTTTGTGCATCTCGTAATATGTATCGGTCATGTGTATGACAATCATTTTGTTCAAGTACATTCATCATAATCCTGTTTATTAATTTATGAAATCAATTGTGTTATAATAATTTGAAATTGTTTGTGCATGTGTAACAGGTCTATTTAAGAGACCATTGTCCCTTACCACCTCTAGCTTTGTTATGGTCAAAGAATTGTCACCCTTTCTGGTCGGTGTATGACAACAACGGGACCCCATCAGAAATGTATGGAAAAACAAGAAAGGAGCTCGAACTCTCTAACTGCATGGTGGTCACCGTAAGGCATCCAACAAACAGCATTAGCCGTCAATTGATCTAGGCACTTCTGATACATCGACGCTGGTAATGCCTTCCCAAAGATCCAGTAGCAGACATGTGGTTTCCTTTCATGATAGTCTTTAGTAGTAATAGCCTCAGAAATAGCTGGAAAATGCTTATAAATCTAACACTACACATATTTTCAAAAGAAAAAAACATTAAATCAATATATAGAAAAAATCAAAAAACAAAAAAAAATTAAATTCAGTTATAATTACCTATAATAGTGTGATATATCCAATGAGTTGTTTTTCACTGCTCTTAGACGCATCATTCAAATTATCGTACATATGCACTAGGGTGGCAGCTCCCCATGCATAGCTTCCACTCCGAGTGAGGTCTCGAAAGGCGTCCAAGAACTCCACATGCATGTGATAGTCGTACATATGCCCCCATGACATTGTACTGTCTCAGCTCTAGCTTCATCTGCATTGGCTTCAAGTAATTCCACTAATAGCAACACTGCTTCGTCAACATGCAAAGTCTCGAAGTTATGGAAGGCGCCTGTGATGGGTAGATGAAGCAAAGAGGCCACATCATCGAGGATGATGGTCACCTTTCCTACAAGAAAATGGAAACTACTAGTTTCCTCATGCCACCTCTCGGCAAAAGTTGATATAAGTCCCTGATCGCCAGTGTCCAATGAACATGTGATTAGAGGACTTAATCACGTGGCAGCAACTAACCCTTCAATCTCTGTAGTAGGCCTCCCAAATTTCTAAACCTTCCTTCCATGGGAGGATAGTTTCAATTTAGGACATTCCTAAAAAGAATTAATAGTTTTAACAATAATAACAAATACTTATTGAAATATAATTTATTTAAAAAATATAAATGCCTCTTCATTCCAAATAATAACTGCAACATGATTAGTATAGCCAGTCAGAACTGATGTGTCACGCGGTCCGCCTGGAAAACCCTGGGCATCAACAGTTGTTTCTTGAAGTTGTTGGAAGACCTCGTCAGCTGCGTCATCCACGTGATGAACATCCTCAGCAATAGGAACAACTTCCTATTACCTACGTGTGGATGTTGTGGGCCTTTGCCGTCGGGAAGCTTCATCTAAATCATGATTTTCTTCTCTCCCCATAGCTCTTCCTATAACTCTACAGCGTTTTGGGCCTTTGCCGTCGGGAAGCTTCATCTAAATCATGATTTTCTTCTCTCCCCATAGCTCTTCCTATAACTTCCTATTACCTACGTGTGGATGTTGTGGGCCTTTGTATGCGTTATACAAATTCCAAACGTCCCCCATCAGCCATTAAAATCAACCAAAAAGCTTACCTCGACAGCAGAAACAACATAGGTGGAGACGGCCTCAACGGCGGCAATGGAAGCAGAGGACGGCGCCAGCGCAATACAAAACGCAGAACAAAGGAAAAAGAGGAAGAACGTTGGCTTCTACAGCGTAAGGACGAAACGCAAGAGGGGGGGTTTATAAGATTTAAGTGAAAGATATTTTTGCTACTTCACTTAAATTATTGGGTGCACAAGCAATGGTGCTGGGTACACCTAACAACACTCGGGCTTAGATGGACTGAAATACATTAGCCCTATTCCTTACAGCCTAGTAAATAACAGTTTGAAATTTTGTTGAGAGACATTTAGCCATGGCTTGAGGAGAATTACCTCTAACAAAAAAAGCGTCACAAGAAAATAGAAAATGAAGTGTAACCCTGCACGGGCACTTTAAAAATAGAGGCATACACCAACGGAGTCCATTCTATTTGTTAAGCAAAGTCAATGCAAAAACCAAAAACAAATCTTTGATCCGTTGCTATTGTCATTTAATTTGCTTGGTTGAATCGTTGATGTACCGTGTGGTTGATCTTGAGTTTATCAAAGACTAATTTCAGTTTTTAAGTTTATTAAACCATTTTCATGTAATAGAAATTTCCAGGAATTGAAATTCCTGTAAGATTTTATATATAAAATATATTTTACTACTATGTTACTTTTCTAGAAATAATACAATGAGAAAGTATAATATGGGAAAGTTTCTATGAAGATGAGAAAGTTTTACTGTCACTTATTTACAAGTTAAAATACAAAAAGTCTTTTATTCTTGAAAAATATAAATATGAGAAAATTCTATGTCAAGTGGCACCTTTAATTTCCTTTAAAAAATGTCACCTTAAATACTTTAAATGTGTATTTTAAGTTGAATTTAATGAGATAATATATGAACCATCAGTCTTCACCAAACAATTCTAATTAATTGATTGCGTGAATGTGTGTTTTCCCTATCTGCATGAAATCCGGATCCAACTTTCTCTGCCTAATGACACAATTCATATAATTTGGCATCTGATGTTAAGTGTACCAAAGAGTCATGAAACAAGTGATACAAAAAAGTTTATAACAACTAGTAATTAGCATAATTTTGTTTTGGAACATAACAATCAGTTGCATCTCTTTGTAATAATATCTTATAACATGGAAAACATGGCTACAAGGGCGGGCCGGGGGGGGGGGGGGGGGGGAGGGGACACCCTTTTGGTGCATGCACCTAAACTCATTATTTCTGATAAAGGAAACAGAAAATAAAAAGTGGAACAAAAGAGAAGACAGAAACTCAGATTTAGCCAGTGTTTTGCAAGCCAGCAGCAATACCCTTCATGGTGAGAATGAGGGTGTCTTCCAAACCAGGTGCATATTCACTTGTTGGGTTAAGTGTTATGAGTTCATCAGCAGGTTTACTTACCTCTATAGACTCCTTGGAGATGTGAGGGCGCAGCTTCACGTTATAGTTTGGATCGCGTATACGTTTCAATGTGTAGGCTTGGCACACGTTTAGGGTAGTAATATAAGAATCACGCAAGCGCAGTCTTTGCTTCAAGTATGGATCTCCTTCAAGAAGATCCCTATGGCCAGCCACCTACCAATAAAGAAAAAAGAAAATTTAGTTTGTGTAATAACTAGAGTCTCTTATTCATAGTATATTTCAACCTTTAATTAAGAATTAACAACTATTATATTCTTGATACTTTGGTAAATTGAATGGCAAATCAAGACTGCTTGTATGTATTATAGATGTGAAAGAAAAAGGGCTTATTAGATACACTTCCTAAAATTGGAGGGTTGTATTATGCTTGATACCCTTCATTCTCTACACAAAATTTCATTTTATGTAATAATATAATACCATGTATCCTTCCCATAAACGCAAACCTCTCCCAATTTATTAAGAGTAAATAGTGAATGACAGTACAAAGGGTTTTTATACTGTCATCTTTGATTAATTTGTTAACTTTAACAATGAATATTTTTTAAAAGTTATATCTACCATGATTTCTGATTAGTTGACACTGCAGCAGAAACTGACGGAACATAGAAATTAAAGTCATTTATTAATTAAATGAGGTTTTTGTAAGGTAAAAAAAGAAGGGGCATCAAGCATAATTTGAACTAAATTAAGAATGAGATTGTAATTTGTCCTAAAATAAAAATGTTACATGGCAAAAGTAGCTTTACCTGAAGGAGGAATTCCTTGGTTTCTTCATACTTGGTCCTCAACTGCTCTCCAAATGACCACAGATCCTCTGAAACAAGGAGCCTATCATAAAGAGCAGCGATCCCCGGGTCTCCTTTGGCAAACACCATTTCCACTAAATCAATAGTGACCCTAAAGAAAGGCCATTGATTATACATCTCCTGCAGCACATGAATATTCCTAACATCCTTCTCAATAACATGTTCGAATGCTGCACCAAAGCCTAGCCACACTGGAAGATGGAACCTTGTTTGTGTCCATGCAAAGATCCAAGGTATGGCGCGCAGTGTCTCAATACCTCCACTTGGCCTCCTCTTTGCCGGTCGACTTCCAATGTTCATCCTTCCATATTCCAACTCAGGTGTGGCCTGCATTTCACAAGGTTGATAGTGATTGTTAAATTCAAATGTCAGTTTACCTATACAACAACCAAGCCTTTTTCTCACTAGGTGGAATCAGTTAAATAAATAAAATGATGCCATAATGTTCTATTGTAATTCCATATTCCAACTCAGGTGTGGCCTGCATTTCACAAGGTTGACAGTGATTGTTAAATTCAAATGTCAGTTTACCTACAACAACCAAGCCTTTTTCTCACTAGGTGAAATCAGTTAAATAAATAAAATGATGCCATAATGTTCTATTGTAAATCATGGCTATAGATAAATCATCTAAATATATGGATCAGGTTTGCTTAACAGAGTGAGAAGTGAAATAAATAATAGTTTGATGTGCTTGTTATTCCCTACAAAATATTTGTTAGTTTTTAGTCTTTATCACCATTTACTGGTGATATGACATGTTTCTAGAGATACCACATCACATACCATCTCAGCATAATTACTGACATGGCATATCTAGATGCATGTTAGGTATGCTAAATGATGATGGAAACCATTTTTTTAAAAAAAAGGTTAAACTTACAAGAATGAAAACCATCAAAAAACATTTTACACAAACTAAAATCAAAATTCACAATATTTATTTATAGGAATTAAAAATAAATTTAAACCAATTCCTGTAGTAACCTTACCAGGCGGAAATACTCAACAAATCGTGGTTCTTTGAACACAATGGACCGGTACTCCTCAGTGGCAATGACAGCCATCTCATCCATCAAAGCCCGCCATTCTGGTTTAGGAGAAATTGGAGGATGCATTCCATGTTCTAGAGTAGCTGCAGTGAACCTTTGAAGCGTTCTGAAGCACAAGTGCTGCTCTCCAAATGATTGCTCAATAACTTCACCTTGGACAGTCACGCGCAGCGATCCATGAATGGTATCCGGAGGCTGAGACAGAATAGCAAGGTGAGTTGGACCACCTCCTCTTCCGACCGTCCCTCCACGGCCATGGAACATTGTCAGCTTCACACCATACTCTTTAGCCACCTTTATAAGCTCCTCTTGAGCCTTATACAGCTGCCACGCGGCCGAAAACCTTCCAGCATCTTTGCCAGAATCAGAATAGCCAATCATCACTTCCTGCTTCCCATTGATCCTGTTTCTGTACCAGTCTACGGAGAACAACCGTGCCAATGCAGCTGGTGCTGCTTCCAGATCAGCTAGCTTCTCAAACAATGGCACAACTCTTAGTGGATGCTTGACATGGCATTCTCGCTGCAGAAGCTCAACTGCAAGCACATCAGAAGGTGCAGTTGCCATTGAGATGATGTATGCTCCAAAGTTGTCTGGTGGAAGCTCTGCTATGACATGGAATGTGTCCAAAACGTCTCTGATTTCTTCTGTTTGGGGAAGGTCAGGGCCAAATAGGGGCCTTTTGCCACTCAACTCGGATAAAAGCCATTGCTGCCGTTTTTCCTCGGACCATTCCTGGTATGAGCCTATTTCCAAATGCTTGGTGATGGCATCTAAGACATCGGTGTGGCGGTCTGACTCTTGCCTTATGTCGAGCCTCACTAGGGAGAGTCCAAAAGTAGAGACTTGTCTCAAGAAATCTAGAAGGCTTCCATCAGCAATTGCTCGATCGCCACAAGCACAGAGTGATCTGTAACAGAGCTCAAGGGGTTCCAAGAACTGGACAACATTTTAACTATGATTAGTGTTTGGAAGATCAAGATATCTCTCAGAAAATGATATTTCACATCATTACTAGTTTAAATATCTTTTTTGTCTCTTCAAATATACCAGTTTTCGCCATTAGTCCTTCTAATTTTTTTTTGTTTATGATTCTTATAATGTTTAAACTTTCTGCTCTTTTGATCCTTTCTGTCAAATTACAGAAATGCTTACATGACGGAAAAAGCTCAAATGTCAGATAAAACATCATCAGCCATGTAAGCATTTTTGTAACAGAAACTAATAGAGAAGATAAAAAAAATGAAGAAGGTTTGAATATTATAGGGATGATAAACAAATAAAAGTTATAAGGAGTAAAAGAAAAAATTGATCTTTCACAAAGACAAGAAAGATTTTAAGACAAAAGTTAAGTGGTTCATTTAACTATGCAAAATTCAGAATTTATTTAGTATTTGACAGCCAAAAGCTAACATGAAATGGAGCTAAGGTTTTCACACAACATATCCTTGTTTTGTCTGTTCTTTACCAGCAACCAAATTGAAGAACAAATTAACTAGTAAATAGTAATAGTGCATAAATATTGATGATTGGTAATTCAACGATGCTAACAAATATTTTAAGAAAACAAAACTGTATCAAAAACTATGCTGGTCAAGAGATTTTCATAAACCACATAAACAAAATGGAGGCAATAGTTGCATAACACTGATGATTTGTAGTATTTGTAAAAGACAGAAAGTTAACCACAGAATGTACCTCCTCAACATTGGTGAATGTTTCTTCCTCTGGAATGTCAGAGTAGCCATGAGCTAGCAAATGGCGCGAGCGCTCTCGAGTATGGTAAAGCCTATTCCTTACTTCACCCAGTAGCACACGATATGGTTCATTTGGAGGAATGACTTTCCAGAATTCTGTGGCATGAATTAAGTAAAGAGTATCACAAAAGTGAACTAATGAGCCAACCTTAAGTAGATACCATACTTTTGGACCTTTTTGCTAAATATAGTACAACACCTATTCCATGAATTTAAAGAAAGATTTTAGTAAACACCTATGTAGTGTTTTGCCACTGAATTTTTCTTGGAAGACCTGTTAAGTTCATCTGCACGAACACGTAGCTCATCATTGCAGCGCCACATTGACAGCTACAGAAACAACATGGGAGAGAAATCAGTGTCATTTTAATAATTAACCAACAACAAAGATCATTTTAAAAGATTTGTAGAGCTATTAATTACTTCAAACATAAGATTCTCTATCTGGGAGTAGTACAAGTTAGCAGCCATCATTCTAGCCAATAAGCAAACATCTCTTGTCACTTCTGGAGTTACTCTTGGATTGCCTGCATCATATTGAACATAGTTAGACACACACACTTTCGGAGAAGCTTAATAGAATCATGACACCTTTTAATAAGTAACTGAAATAACCTAGGTAGCAGTTGATGTTTGATATAGCAAATTTGCAGTATCTGATATTTCAAGCTTCACAAACCCCATTTGTGTTTAATTAAACAATTACTTTGTTTTGAAATCAAATAGGATTTTACTGTAGAATTTCGTAGATAATTAACAGATGCTTCCATTTATTTTATAGGTTTTGCTGCTAACAAGCTATGAAGCACGGACTCTGATACTGCCGCCGAACACAACACGGGTGCAAATACTTCGACACAGTCAATGTCTAAAATATAGGACACGGGAACAATGCATACACACAAACAAAGAGATTCTAACTAAATGAAATATGAGTAACATATAACAAAATATCTAAATTGATGGCATATTCATCATTTTAAACCAACCCTCTATGTTTTTTTAAGTATATTAGTTGTGTAAAGGTTGGTGCAGCGGTAAAGTTGTGCCTTGGTGACTTGTTGGTCATGGGTTCGAATCCGGAAACGGCCTCTTTGCATATGCAAGGGTAAGGCTGCGTACAACATCCCTCCCCCATACCTTCGCATAGCGAAGAGCCTCTGGGCAATGGGGTACGAAGCTTTTATTAGTTGTGTAAAGGTGATGAGCATAAGTGTTCAAGCCAACAAAAAAGTAATTTTTGAATTAGACACCTAACAAGAGGTGTCAGGCAAGTGTCCAGGTGTGTTGGCGTCGGAAACGTGTCTAACACGGTGACACTTCGAACAAAAGAGGTGTCCATGCTTCATAGCTAACTAGTGTCCTAAGGACACTCGTTAAGAAATCATGATGGGGTTGCATTAAAAATCACAAAGGTGTGTAATTAGTAACACTTTTTCATAATAAACTTTTCACTTTTATTCCTTGAACAGTATATCATAAGAGCACTTGTTAACATTCTCCTTCATTTTATACTGAGAAATAAGAACATACCATCACGATCTCCACCCATCCAAGAGGAAAATTGAATGAGAGGAGCATTATAAGGGACACGCTCATTGATCCCTATATTCTTCAAAGCTGTATCAACACGACGTAGAAATGTTGGTACACCCTTCCAAATTGTTTCATGGAAGTAACTCATCCCTGCTCTCATCTCATCTTGTGGGGTTGGAGGGGTCCTCCTGATTTCATCAGTACGAAATGCAGCTTGGATCTACATGAACACAAGCAAGATAAATAAATAAGTTTAGAAAAATACCATGTATTTTTCACTTTGCAGAAGAATTATTCCAAGGTATAAAAATAAAAAAATCTCCATTTTTCTTAACATCCGATTTATTAATACTTATACATTACCAGTGTAAAACAATTTAATATATTGCTTTTGATATGAACTCAAGAAAAAACACTAGCAAAAAAAGAATAAAAAGAAATTCTATTAAACAAAAGCCCTTTTGATATTCACCTCCCTCTGTAGAGCCTCATCAAGTTCCTGCTTATCATCAGGAGTAATGTCTTTGGCATACAACTGAGTTAAATTATTTCTTATCCTGTAAGGCAGAGGAACACATGAAAATTTAAATTCCTTCACTTCTGAGTAAATCTATTCATAAAGAAACAAAAGAGAGAAAAAAAACTCGATACAAACCTTCCATGTTTTTGAAGCAAAGACCTACGGACAGATTGAGTTGGATGAGCAGTAAGAACCAGATCAACAGTCTGGTTTTTCAGTGCATTAAAAACTTCCTGAGGAGACTTCTTCATATCCCCAACAAGTTTCTTGAGAGTTTCTTCAATATCTGATTCAGTGGTGGCATTGTTTTCATCAGCAAAATCACCTTTCTTCAACTTGTTCCTTCGGCTGTGTGCAATTTGGACCTCTTCGGCTAAGTTGGCCAAGTTAAGCATGTGGGAAAAGGACTTGGCAACTACAATGGAATCTCCAGCATCCAAACTAGTTATCAGATTTCCAAGTTCCTCCAGTTTCTTTGGGTCATGTTTCCCTTCATACTCAGCAGAAAGCTCATACACCTCTTGAACCTGTGCAAGAACAAATTAAGCATCAGCATAAAACATTTTTCTGGCTCATAATTTTAAAGAAAAATGCAAAGGCACATCGTATATACAAGTTAAGGCCAACTACAAAATGAATCTGTTGGCCAAAAGATTAGGCCATTTATAATCTTGAGAAAAAAAGTTATACACTGATAATGTAAAAAGTTGTCTTTCATTTCTTTTCACTAACTTTGTATCCATCTACTGATGAATCTTCAAGCACCAAAGGGAACAGATTCTCTCGGGAAAAAGGAAAACTTCCCATGGTCAAGTAGTATGCTCACTGTTTATTCTTTTAAACATAAACTTAATAATACAAATATATAATTGATGGATTTCATTGAAGGATTAGGATCTCATGCAGTGATAAAGTCATAAGATCCATTCTCAAGCAGCAAGAGACATAAGGGTCATGTTTTTTTTTATCCTTATAGGTAAGCTACAGATATAGTCAAAGTATTTCAATTTTCTAATAAACAAAGGTTGAAATGGAAGTTAACTCCTAACCTTGTGGCTCCTGTTTTAGTTTTATCAATTAAAATACTTTTTATTTCCAATTAAAATACTTGACACAGATGAAAACTGCACTTTGAGTTTGACTCACAAAGTTGAAACCAAAGAGTCAACTGCCGAATTTGAAGGGGACAATTGGCATTTTAACCAAAAATTAAAAGTCAACGAGCTAGAATATTCAGAGAATACATCCCCTCAAGATTCCATTACGCAAAAGACACGAGTTCCACATACAAGAGCTGAAGAGCATACCAAATGTGTTCTGTTTCATTAACACTTCCCGAAACCAATAGACTCAACCCAGTATCCAAAATCCTTAAACACATGCAAAGTTCCATGCTTTTTCACACCAAACCAATCACATGAACTTTAACAACAAAATATTGACACATAGAACTAAAGGGTGAGTAACCATATCCAATTATGAGGCCCACAACAAAAAAGGCCAAAACAAATTCAGAAGGCTTCAAATCACTGAAATGAAAACTGAAAAAACTCACCGTTTCTTTCAGATCCTCCCCATGTAAATCCTGAAGAATATCAAGGAATCGATCCAAGAGCAAAGCATCATACTCAACCAGTTTATCATCCTCACTCACTTTGGCTGGAACCAACAGCCGAAGCTGAGCATCGATGGATGCCATCTTTTCCAAGTTCCTGTTTGCCATTGAAACCTTTCAAAGTACCCCCCACCTGCCAACATCAAAAGGGTCACACCAAAAGATTCAAAAAATCACCAAAACCCACATAGAAAAAAAAAACAAAACTTGAACATAGGAAAATCAAAACAACATAATCTACAATGGAGACATTGACAATGAAAAGTGTGTGGTTGGAAGCCACCAAGTAGAAAAGGCAAAACAATAAAGTGCCTATAAACACAGCATGTATTGAATTAAAGGGAAAACAATTGCAACCTGTTCCAAGTTCAAAAGGGTCACACCAAAAGATTCAAAAAAAAAAAAAAAACAAAACCCACATAAAAAAAAAACAAAACTTGAACATAGGAAAATCAAAACAACATCATCTACAATGGAGACATTGACAATGAAAACTGTGTGGTTGGAAGACACCGAGTGAAGGCAAAACAACAAAGTGCCTATAAACACAGCATGTGTAGAATTAAAGGGAAAACAATTGTAACTTTTTTATGACAACCATGATGGATCCATCATTGATCTAATCTAATGTAGTACCAGTGTTGGGGGCCAATTGGATGAGGAAGAAGAAGGAGATGACGATGATGTCAACCAGAGAAAAACGAGAGAGAGAGAGAGAGAGAGAGAGAGAGAGAGAGAGAGAGAGAGAGAGAAGAAGTACTAGAGTCACAGATCCAAAGCGGTGCAGAGTGTCATTATATAGAAAAAGGAACACGTATCCAATAAATTAAAGAAAGAGAGAGAGAGCAGGTTGTGAAAAAAACTAGAAGTAAAAGTCCTACTACAAAACCTTCTCCAACTTGTTTCTTTTCCGACAGTGACTTTATCAGTGGCGGATTTGTAGCACCTCCAAATTTCCATGAGGTGGAAAGAAGAATATGCCTTCAAATTTTCAAAGATTCTCTCTTTCATGGTAGTTGGTAGTTTTTTTCACTGTTGAGCAAGGTCTAGGCTGCATTATATTGGTCTAACTGCCTACGTTATTGGCTTTTTCACAAAAATAGTATTATACTTTTTTTTTTGCATGACAAAAATTGTATACTTTACTTTTAAAATTATTAAAATAGTCTTTTAAAGAAATATTAAAATAGTATTATGCTTTAAAAAAAATACTTACAAGTTACAGGTAGTAAGTCGACTTTCTAAATTTTGATTTTTCATTATAAAAAAAAAAATATATATATATATATATATATATATATAAGAAAATGGATTTTAGTTTTGCGAAACTAATTTCTAACTATTTTTCAATTTTCTGACAGCTTTAAAAATGCTGCAATTCTTTTAGCATGAAAAATCGTCACAAAATTAGCAAGTAAAATCACAAAACCAAAGTTGATTCACTAAAAAAGAATTGACGTTAAGAGAGTCGATTTACACCCTACAAGTAATTTTTTTCTTTATAAAGTATAGTACTTTGATAATTTTTAAAACAAACTGTGCCAAATTTATATAAAAAAATAGAAAATATAAACATACTATAGAAAAAATAATAGATATAATATGTAATACAATAAAAATAAAAATGAAATGAAAAAGAAAATAAATATATATTTATAATTACTTAAGTCATTTTCACGATAAAGGCATGAAAAGACTTGTTTTGGAATGGAGAGGCCATTGATAATTAACACCATATAGAGTGTCGATCAAAAGGATCCTATTTTTTCAAATCTCTTTGTACTTTGCATTGAGAGACTTTTTCATCTAATTAACTATATAATGGACCAAAAAATTTGAAAGCTTGTTATTCGATTATCAAGAGGTGGTCCTAAACTCTCATTTAGCTTTTGTGGATGATCTTTTCCTTTTTGTAGAAGCTACACTAGATCAAGTAGATGTTTTGAGCAAAGTCCTTGACTCATTTTATAGTAGCTCAGGTCAAAAAGTGAATGTGGAAATTAAAAAATCAGAATCTACTTCTCTAGTAATGTTTATTGAAATATTAGAGATGAAACTGTGCACAAGCTTGGCTATCAAAGAACAACGGACCTTGGAAGATATTTGTGGTGTTCCCTTACACCATGATGGGGTCTCAAAGCAAAGCTATCAATTTTTGCTTTATAAAGTTACCCAAAGGTTGAATAAGTGGAAAGTTTCACAATTATCCATAACAGGTAGAGTAACATTGACTAAAGCAGTTATTCAAGCTCTACCTAATCATGTCATGTAAACTACCCTTCTCCCCTCCATGGTTTGTGGAGATTGATAAAAAATTCTGAAACTTTATTTGGGGTCATACAAAAAACTCAATTAAAGTTCATTGGAGGAAGTGGGATTCTTTATGCACCCATAAGAGTAACAGAGATTTTGGTCTCAAAAAAGCTAATGTGATGAACCAAGCTCTTTTAATGAAGCTAGAATGGAATCTTTGCACGAGGCACAATGATTTGTGGGTTAAAATTGTTCATACTAAATATAAATGCGGAGAAGATGTTCTTCCTGTTACGGATTAACATAGGCCTGAAATTAATCTGTGACGTGGAATTGTGAAATGTTAGGACGGTTTATTGCCAAATTTGATTTGGAGAGTAGGCAACGGAATAAGAATTCAATTTTGGGAGGATCGGATTATCGGGTTTTGGGTTGTGGTAAGCTTAGTCAACATCGTTTTGTTCAATCTAGAAATGGAGAGAACATTTCAGTGCGCTTTTTCGTTAATTCTAACAATGCATGGGATATGGAGCGAATCTCATATGAATTTCCCTTGAACATTGCACATAATATATATTCAATTATTGAAGAATTCTTGTAGTTCCATTTATCAAGACTATTTGGAATGGGATCATTCAGTTGATGGCCAGTTTTGAACCTGCAAAGTGTACCTTAGGTTATCTATAACTCGTACTCTTGTGGATAGTCATCTTTTCATGAGCATTTGAAGATGGAATGGGCCTGAACATATAAAATTTCACCTCTCGAAGATCGGGCAAGGAGTTATGCCAACTAATAATCTGTAATTTCTTAGTCATATGACTTCTGATGACAAATGTCCGTTGTCTAGTGATCATGTAGAATCCTTGGAGCATGCACTTAGGGATTGAAGCAAGTTTGGCTATCTTTTAAGCTTGATGATTGATAATTTCCTTGATACTACTAGAGTTCCTTACTTAGATTTGGAAAGTGAAAGGCCAGCTTCAGCACTGCTTTATAAGTGGTGTATATTCACAAGGAAGCTAACAAGTTGGTGGATTCTTTTGCCAAAGTTGATTTATCTTTATTGTCTCATGTTTGTTTTTATAACATTGTTCATTTTGATGTAAACTCCTTCTTGGAGGATGTTGATGTAATTAACTCCCAATTAGGTATTAATTAAGTTGTGTTGGGGGCATTTCCTTGCCCATACAATTTAACCACAAAAAAGGAAAAAACTTGTTTTTCTTTTCTTTCTTTCTTTTCCCTCATATTATCTTCTCATATGATAAGTGAAACACTAGTCATTCCAATTCTTGGAAGAACTAAAATGACAACTCATTCTAATAATATTTTTTAATACATAAGAATCATAAAATCAAACGCAAGTGATACTCAATAACAATTAAGAATATAATTAGAATACTTATATTAATATCAGATTTAGGAAATCATCTACCTTGAGCTCTTAAACTACTTTTCAGGGAGACTTTGCTTTATGAAATCTTCTTACATTCCCAAGAATATTGTTCGCAGGAATATAATACGGGAATATCATTCCCAAGTATTTTAAAATAAATGTTTGGTTACATTCTAATATTCTTGAGGAATAATTTTTAAAATTTAAATAAAAATGATGCTACATGTGTATTCAGCATATACTTCTCACATTCTCGTGGTGTTCTTACCAAACCCACGAGTCGAGTAGCTTGATCTTTGATGCATAAAATATGTATTTGCTAAGGGAAAGTGTATCCTACATAGTAACAACCATGGACTCGAAAGTTTGAATATCGTACCCTAAAGACTAGTTGTGTTTCTAAATAATCTAAATCGCAAAAACTAAATAATTTTTGGGTTTTTAATCTTGAGTTTGGGGGTTGTTGTGATTGCGCTCAAGAAAATAAATAAAGATAGTCAACAACTTCTAGGAAGAGATAAGTATGAGAGATAAAGACTCAGATTATGATTTTGCATATATTGTTCCCCTTAATTCCTAATTTAATTAAGTACTCTCAGTTACCAAATAATTGTCTATACCTCTGATTTTAATTGCCAGCCTATGGTCAAGGTCTGAGAATACCCTTCCCCTTAAATTAATCTTGCATTTTTCATTTAGGATTCAATTTGTCGTTAAGGAAGAATATAAGAGAAGTTTATATAAAGGAAGTTCATGCCACTTGTTTGGTCATGCAAGTTTTATAAACCCTATCATTCTACAGTTCAGTTAATTGCAAGAAGATGGCCACTGACATGCAATTAACTAAGAATCAGAGTGATTAGTTCGAATATAAAATAGAATGTAGTAGAAAGACACAATCATCTTAATAACATCGAAGAACTTTATTCAAAAGAGGAATTAGGGTTCACGGTATAGATACATCACAATCTGAGGCCTAAGTGTTTTAGCCAATCATGATTATAAAAAAGTTAAATAACATACAATCATGCATTGAAAGTAAAAGAGATCGAAGCCCTTACAATTTAGGACCTCAAATTTGTAAATGCAATTCCTTCCCTCCAAAGCTCTTAAAAATTGTAAAATAAACAAAAGATGTCTTAAGAGGTGTTTCTCAAGGTTATATATACAAATAAAAACATGTCAATCAAGAAAGACATATAATGGCCATGGTGGATTTACCACAACTGTGATTAGAAACATTGACGTTGACTACTATAGGGTGTTATGGATTTCTTACAGCCCTCATAAATTGATCACAACCGTTATTGAATTATCACAACCGTGATCAACTAGTAGGTGTTGATCTTCAAGGCAATGATGATTTTATCATGGCCGTTGTGGTCACCACGGTCGTGGTAAAGTACCTTGGTCATGGCAAAGTGTAGAGTCTTCAATTTCTTCATGGATTTGTGCTAATTCTAACTATTTCACTTGACCAAACATCTATACTTCCTACACATAAAACTAGACCCCAAACATGAATTTTGCCAAGAACCACAGTCGTGGTAAAGTACCTTGGTTGTGGTAGAGTGCAGAGTCTTCAATTTCTTCATGAATTTGTGCTAACTCCAACTCTTTCACTTGACTAAATATTTTATACTTCTTGCACATAAAACTAGAGCCCAAACATGAATTCTGCTAAGAAAAGTGCATAAAAATGGCACAAAAAATCATGTAAAATGTCACTTAAAATATAGTCTACCAACCACCCCACACTTGAACATTGTTTGCCCCCAAGCAATTACTCTAATTTAGAGACTAACACACTTTCTATGAAATCAAGAAACTGTTTATAGTGAACCCGTGATTTTATTGTAAACAGAAAGGCAAAAAGTTGATAAAAGCAAACAACCACATTGACAAGATATATACCACATAAATTCCATTAGGCTTTCAGTGCTACCAACATGTTCAGTTCCAGTGAGCAACGGGTCATTCATCTTACTACTCTCAGTGTTTTGGGAAAAGAGATAAAGCACTCATATCACAGCTCAAGAGCATGCATTTTTGTTTATTTGTTGATCAACTCAACCCAAGCAAAATTCTAGTATGCATGAAAGTGAGGCTAAGGTGCAGTGAAAAGTGGTTACTGAAAGGAATAGGACAAAGAAAGGCTTTAAGAAACAACATGTACTCAGTGACAGACTACCAACGAGGGACAATTGTTATTTTCTTATCTTACATGTCCAAAATTTATTCTTTTGAGAACTAGGCTTCGCTTTCTGCTTATTGAACAAAATTATTCAGTATATTTTTTAAGGCCTTTGTGGTTGCCTTATTTTTCTTTTTTAGATTTTTTTTCTTGCAGAAGGAGAAGCATCATAGGAGAAATCATTGCTCCACCCAAACCAATATTTAGTGATGCCCCCCTATTTTTCAAGTCCCCAAATAGCAAGCATTAAAATTTTAATACAATTGGGTAATAAAGAAAATATCAATTTAGCTCAAAGGGGACAACTAAGGGATACATTTTAACAAATAGTATGGGATTAGGAACAAAGCCTGCAAATTGCCTCAATCAATTCAATACACACATGAAATTTACTCAAGGATATGTATCTCAAAATAAACCAAATGCATAACAACTCAAGTGGACATACATCACACAATGAAATTAGGCATAAAAGCTAATGTAAGTAGTTTAAGCTCAAGGAACTTATCATGCATGAGTTTCTTTGCTAATGTACTGCCTCTGTGGGAAAATCTTATGGTGAAGTGGTGAGTTCTATTAAAAAAAAATAAATTTTTAAGGGGTTCAACAAAATGAATTCCTAAAAAATAATAGAAAACACCTAAAAACCATCACCATGAGTATTACAATGCATCAAGTTGTGGGTGAAGTGATGTTATGAGAGCTCACTATACTACAATGACCTAAATGCAATGTCTCAGTGCATAAATATGATGCAAGAAGTAACATATATCAAATAGGCTCAAAGTTGGGAAGTCAAGGTATCCCTCTTTACACTTAACACAAGCATTGTTCTCAATGCATCACAAGAAAAAAAAAAATAGAAAAGGCTAAGACAATAAGCTAAAAAAAGAAAACTAAAAATTGAATCTAAAAAAAAAGGGAACATAAACCAAAAAACCTCATCAAGAAGGATGTGGACCCTGGAAGAAAGGATCCAGCATTTGGCGTAAGAAGTTCATATAAGTTGCAAAGTTGTTCTACACCATCTAGTGATGCTGCTCAAATCTCATGTCATGAGTATCCATGCGGCTCAGAACCACCTCCTAATCTATATTAAGGAGTGTCTCCAACTGATCAAGACGGGGCACAATAGAGTGCATGTCAAACATTTGATCATGCTATTCCAACTGTGGTGATTGTTGTTGCTAAGGGGTTGTGCCCATTGGAATGACTGTTGTTGTCAATGTGTTGGCTATTGTGGTGGTGGCAGTTGTTGATATGTCGATTGTTGTGATGGTGGCTGCTCTCCCATTAGTGGAAAAGGTCAGGTCAATGCATGGTCATTGCCTCTCTTCTGAATAACCTTCATCTGAAGGAGAGTGGAGTAGTAGATGGAATACCACCAATAGTGGATGTAGGGTCCTTAGATGTGACCAAGATGGTGCTCTCCTTCTTCCTATGCAAGCACCCTATGAGCCATTCATTTGTGAACAAGGTGGAGGGCTGGGTCATGGAAGAGGCTGGCTTTGGAGATGCCAGGCTGAAAGATGGGGGATTTAGTGAGTTCCTTGAAGAATGTTGCTTCTTGATAGCGATGCTTTGGCTTCCTCATGAAAGCCAATTGATACTCTAGTGTCTAGACAGACTCCTCAGTCTCAAACTTAAGCATGACGATGAAGTCAAAATGGGACATGGTATAAGTCTAACCAAGGAGGTAGAAAGAAACCATCTGCATTTGAGCTAGCCTTTGTACCATATGAGTCCCACACTTGGCAAGTGGAGATGAACTCCATAGATATGTCACAGAAGGAGTGCTCTGAGATAAAAGCTCCACACTACCACCTAATGGCTATTGTTAACGTTTAAATTGAGTTAGGATTTACATCAGTCAAGTGTAACCAAATCCCAATTGTAGTATTGAACCGAAGCTTAAGTCATCTTCCAAGGGAATAGTGCAAGGATGAATATTCAAATTAAAACCTTTTAGATAAAGATATTTTTGTGATTTTATATTTTAAACTACCTAAAACTAAAACAAATCAAAACATAAAATAAAAGATATATTTTTCTAGAGAGATTAATGTGCTGAAAATTTAATAATAGAAAATAAAAGAAAATGTAAGAAGTTACTTGTTGACACGATAATAATTATAGACGAAAACAATAACATTGAGATGCTAAGATTGTACTCGGAATCCCCCTATTTGTTGTAGTTCCTCATACTTCTATGTTGTTATATCATTCACCCCCAATTTACTAATGTATTCTATCCCTAATCCCTTAGGTGATAGACCCTAAATCACTTTCCTTGATTCCCAATCCCTTGGCAAACCAACACAATCAATTAGCATTATCATTTGGAAATAAGCGAGGCTTAACCAAGATTATTCTATCCCTAGGGATAACCCCAATTAAGTATCCGATTCAATTCGGGTTTCAATGAGACTCACCAAAGTGCATGTCAATTCTTGGAATCATCTATGAGGTGTACAGGCTCACAAAGCATTAAGTATAGAAGGCGAATAATGAAATCAAACAATATATTAATGTGAGAAAATTACGTTGAATAGGGTTCAATCCTTTCCTCTCCTAGCTAAGTGTCATACCCTAATTTCGTCCGGAGATTATTACTTGATGACATGCAACCTTTGGTTAGCCGCTTTGAGATACTTGGCGTCCTTTGTTGCACAATAAATGAAGTCCTGAGACGTCTCAGAAATCAAAAGGAAGCAGGCTTGTGCGATCCGTGAAATTCCGTAATGTGGCGGAAGTCGAAAAGAGGTGTTTTTGCGCAATCCGTGAGTTTCCGTAACTTCTTCGAAAGCTAAAAAAGAGTAAATACATAATCCGTAAGGATTCGTAACCTTGCGGAAGGAAAATAAGTATCGTTACGAAATTCGTAAAGTTTCGTAACATTACGGAAAAAGAATCACCAAAAAAAAGGCAGGGGGTGTATTTAGTAAAAATGGGGGTGCAAATAGAAACCAGGCCCACTTGGGCCCTCCAGAAGATTCCTCCAGGAGGCTGTTGCTTCTGGAGGAAGCAACCTTGCTCGCCTGGGCGAGCTGGGCGGCAAGCTTCTCCCCTATTTTGCTATAAATAGGGGGAGAAGTGAAGAAGAAAAGGGTTCAGCCCCTTAGGCACTTCTCTCTCTCTCTAAATTAATGAGGAAAATTGTTTCCGTGAAGAAAATCCAAGCCGAGGCGCTTTCGTAACGTTTTCGTAACGTTTCCGTGAGTAATTACGCGAAGATTCTCGACCGTTCTTCAAGATTCATCGTTCGTTCTTCGTTTTCTTCAGTCTTCAACGGGTAAGTATCTCAAACCAAGTTTTTCAATTCATTCTATGTACCCGTGGTGGTCCACATTTTGTTTTATGTATTTTTATTCTCGTTTTTATTTACTTTTTATACCCCTTTTTGACGTGCTTAAGCCATTTATTTAAGTCATTTCTCGCTTAATCTAAAAATAAAATAAATTTCCACCGACCGTTTGAATTGTATCATCCGTTAATTTTGGTTAAAATGAATTTCGACCGTTCGGTCATGCCGTAACCACGTCGGAAATCAAAAAAGAGGTAAAATAATAATATAATAATCACAAAATACCTTTTAGTAAAATAAAGGCGAAAGATCAATCGGACGTTTTCTCTTTGGGATTTCTCATTCTTAATTGAATTGACCAATGACTAAAGTGAAACTAAGGCTAAAATTAATTCGCCTAGTCAAGCTCGTCCACAAAAATAGGATTTTGGAAGTTTTATCATTTTAGTTTCTTACTAAGTAAAATGGATCATTTTTTTATGTCCAACGCCTTAAAATGATCACCCTTCAAGTAAAAAGAATCACTTGATTCACGCATAAAAAAGAACTACGTAGGTCTGATTTCCTCTCCAAAGGAGGGTACGTAGGAGCAAAAGCCCCGCTTTTGTCGACCTCAAAAAATAAAAAGAAATAAAAGTTAAGATAACACAATTCCACAATTCTAAAAAATAGGCTGTTGTCCTTCGAGACAAACGTAAGAGGTGCTAATACCTTCCTCAAGTGTAAATACAACTCCCGAACTTAGAATTTTCATTTTGACCAGTTTCCTTCGGTTTTTCCGACGTTTTCCACAAATAAATGTTGGTGGCGACTCCGCGCACCTTTCCTCCTTTGGAAAGCGCACCCGTGAGCCTCGCCCGCGAAGGGCACGTTGCGACACTAAGAAAAACACTAGTCACTCATGAAATACAAGAGAGAAGAAAAGAGGGTTTTTCAATGAAAGGTTGTGTGTAGAGGTGTATTTTTTGGCTGCTACCTATGTCTCTCTATTTAAAGAATCATAGATGTGTTTAATAGAGGAAAATAATCTCCTTAATTTACAAAATAATATATTCTATACAAGGAAATTATCTCTTCAGGTGATATAATCTATTTTAATTGTTGTAATTATCTTCCAAGGGATTTTCTTTATTTATCTTCGAGCTATATCTCCATAATTATCTCTGCTTTGAATTAATTTAGTTTCTGGACACACTATCTGGTGCGCTCATCACTTAAGTGAGATATCCCTCTACAAAATTTTGTCTTCTCCTTTGTTTGAGCTGGCTTGAGCGGCCTATACCTCGCTTGAGCAAGGCTACCTTGTAAAATTGTCATGTTTCTTTGTAAAAACTCACAAAATCATATTAAAAAATTCTAAAATCATAATTCCTATCTAAAATATATTAAAAATTGAAAACATAACGAATTTGATTCAAAAAAAGACCTAAAGTATACCAAAGTATCAAATAAATATCTCAAAATGCATATGAAAATACGGTAAATTTGGCGTTTATCAACACTCCAAACTTATAACATTGCTTGTCCTCAAGCAAGATTGAACTAAAAACAAACTGACCAATGAAAATTTAAAATAAAACTTGACTAAAAATAAGAAAAAAGATTCACAATGATAAGTTAAAAACACATTTCTCTTGCATTCCCCCTTTTTATTCATTGATTTATTTGATTATGTGCTTCAATCGTCTAAGTATGGTGCCCACATACAGCTTTTTAGCTCAACCAAATAGTTTGCAAAGTCCAAAACATGCAACAAGAGTGGAATTATAAATCTAATCATAGAGCAACTTGTCCTCTCATAAAGTGTTTCGCTCTTAAGCTCATGATTTAGCTTGGATAATTGTTTCACTCAATTCACTTCTTAGAACACCATAATTCAACTTTGACTTTCATCTTAAGTTAATTAATACATGAAAGGCATGCAGAGATCACTAAGGACTTTATTGGCTTGTAGGGGGGCATGGCTAATAACTAATAAGGAGTATTGGTTTTTCTAGATATTTCAAAGTAACTTAGAGGAAGGAAAGCATTAGTTTATTCATTTCATTCACTTCCTACCAATCCTTGGTACCCCAGATTTTCAATTTCACACATACTTTGCTTTGTCCTCAATTTTTTTTTTTTTTGCTTTATTTTGCTTCTCTCTTGTTTGTCTTTATTTTTTGTTTTTCAAATTTTCCTTTTTTCAATACTTTACAAGAGAGAATGAGGATAATACTTTCAACCTTTGTTCACGTGATAGCTTGTTGGTACCCTTTATTTTGTTCTCTTTGAGTGGTGCATTACCACTCCAAACTTAAAACTTTTCCCAATTCCTAGACCTATGCTCTCTTATGCTTTAAGTTAAGGGTAATAGCTGATATATATAAATTTAAAGATTAGGGAATTAGAAAAGAATACATTAATTAAGCTCAAAGTAAGGTGCAAGGGATAAACAATTTAGGGTAGGCTTTTTGGCTCTTGGCTAAACATGCAAATATGGCCTTGATCATTTCAATGCATACAATTACAATCAATCTACAACAGATTTAATCAAAGTCTATTGTGAGTGAAATAAGAGTGTCTCTCAATATATATTTGTATCATTATAAGGATCAGTCACTCACTGGGCTAGATCTACATGTTTTATTTGCTTTCAATTTTTCATGCTAAACTCATTACACATCTCAATCAACCAAAATTAATGGTTTTCACTTTTAGCATTTGAGTTCAACCACACAAAGAATGATTTAAGCACAAAAAATTATTTTATTTTATGGTGGGTTTGCAAGAAAATGGTGATGCTTCTCAATTACTTGTGTTTCCTTATCTTCCTAATAATAAACATATTCTTAAACTACCACACATATACTAAAAACCTAAACTAATAAAGCAAAATTTACAAAAAATAAAAGAGAGGGGCAAAGAAGGCTTGACTTAGGGTTGAGGAGCCCTTAACATTGCAACCACACCACCTCCCTAGACAGTGAGTACATGGTCCTCCAAACAATGGGAGTTAGTGCTATGCTACTGAGTGATAAATTTTTTTTTGAACTACAAACTTAAAGCTAAAAACTATCCTAAATGAATGTAATGTAAAATTTAAGAGTTAGAAAGTTAGGTTGCCTCCCAGTAAGCACTTCTTTAACATCACTAGCTTGACGTTTGGTGTCGCTCTAAGGATCTTTGAGCTTGATGACTATGATGTGTTGTGGGACTTCTCCACCAAGGTAGATATTTAATCTTTTGCCATTAACCAACTTGCTGCAGTCTTTGGATTGGTCCTCTATTTCTATAGCTCCATAAGGCTTAATGCCTTTGACAGTAAAGGGACCACTCCATCTTGATTTTAATTTTCTGGGAAACAACTTTAATCTTAAGTTGTAGAGCAATACTTGTTGTCCGGGCTTGAATTCTCTATGGAGGATCTTTCTTTCATGGTACCTATTGGTTCTTTCTTCGTAGAGCTTGGATGATTCATATGTGTTGAGGCACATCTCTTCAAGTTCCTGTAGTTGTACCTTCCTCTTCTCTCTGGATGCGGTAAAGTCTGAGTTAAGGAACTTCTTGGCCCAATGAGCTTTTATTTCTAACTCCGCTGGTAGGTGGCATGCTTTTTCGTACACCATTTGAAATGGGGAGAGGCCAATGGGTGTTTTGAAGGCTGCTCTATATGCTCATAGGCAATCATCAAGCTTTGTAGTCCTATTCTTCCTTGAAGTAGCTACGGTTTTTTCTAGTATCCTCTTGATCTCTGATAAGTGACATATTTCAGTTATTTTTTGAATTAAAATGTTAGCATTTATCTTTTGATTGTAATAGTTTTCTTATAAACTACCCTTAAATCTATTTGTTTTATATATATATATTGTACATTTACTAATGTTTTTGTTTAAATATGAAAGATTCATCCATGATTTTGTAGTTTTTGATGGTTGTTTGTTAGATCCAAAAACAAAGTCAAAATGAAAGGCAAAATGGTAATTTTTCAAAGATTTTAGACATCTATTCGCTCAGGCTAGCATCCAACTTGCATAGGCTAATAAGATTTCTTCAACCATAAGCAACCAACGTGTTTGGGCGAGCTACAACTCGCGTAGGTGAATTGGTGCCTTCAGCACTAAGTCACAAATTCGCCGAGCAAGCTATAGCTCGCCTGGGTGAATTTCTCAACACCTCTTGGCTCTTTTCTATAAATATCCATTTTTAGGAAGTTAAAAAAGGATCCAGTAGTAGAGAAAAACATGAGAAGCTGATGAAGAAAAATAAGAAAGTGGAAAATGGAGCCCGGGCGCTGCAGAGTTGTGATCGTGGATTGCATCCATCGTCATTTCTCTTGTTAGTCTTGTGCTTTACGTAATGATCAGTTAGTTTTTCTAAGGATTGGATGTAATCTTTGTACCCTTATCTATCCCTTTTGATATTATATGTGTATGAATCTTTTCTACTCATTATTGGTAATTCCATTCTACTCGTAATGCTTGATTCTATTTGATCACTAGTTTCATGAAATTGGATTTTAAGTTTGACTGGGAAGTACTCTTAGAATTTGAATTGAATGAAGTTACTCTTTACGTTACGTTGCTAGGAATAGAGCATAACGTTTTGATTGCAAAATGCACAAGATTATGATTGTAATGTTGGGGTATTTACTTCATATGCAAGGGATCGATATTTAGTAAATATTCTTAGGTTTCCAAGTGCGAGGGATCAACTTGGGGTAACTTAGTGTGTGCATCAGTAATGTTAGAAAAGGATTTATATATGCTAATCTTATTAGGATACTGAGGGTATGAACGATGAAATCCAATCCTACATTTTCTTGAATTAATTAACTTCGTTTTTATTGTTTTCGTAACTTTATGTATTTCTGATGCACTAAATTCCATTTTTTCCGTTATTTCCATCATTTTCGTAAATTTTGTTATTTCATTACTTTAAATTTCATTAGTTAAACAAACCCATGATATTTCGACTAAAACTTGTACATAACTATTGAACTGATAACCTTTATTCGAATGAATTAAGTAAACTCAAGTCCCCGTGGAGACGATCTCTTTTTACAAATCTATAACATGCGACGACAATTGGTATGCTTGCCAAAAGTCTAACAAGTTTCTGGCGACGTTGTCGGGGAATTGAGTGCCCACTTAGTTCTCAGGTCAGGATACAGCCAACAAGGATAGAGCACCAAATTGATCTCATGTTGGGAGTTTCCATACCAAATAGGCTAGCATATAGAAGTAATATAGAAGAAACAAAAGAGAGCCAAAGACAAGTGGAGAGCTTGATGGAAAAAGGATGGGTTAGAGAAAGTTTAAGTCCATGTCCTATGCCCATCATTCTAGAAAATCGAACTTTATCTCAACTTCTAAGGTGCTTGGTAGGTAAGAATTTGAAAACTTGGAAGCAATGCCTACCCCATGCTGAACTGTCTTATAATAGGGTAGTAATTTCTACTACTTATTCTCCTTTTGAGGTAGTTTATGGTTCTAGTTCATTGTCCCCTTTTAATTTGTTACCTTTGCCTAACACTTCTGCTATGATGAATAGGGATGGGTTTCTAAAGCCAATTTTGTTAAGAGTTTGCATGAGAAGGTAAAAGCAAAAATTGAAAAAAAGGTTGAACAATATGCTACACATTCCAATAAGGGGAGAAAGAAAATGGTTATCAAACCGAATGATTGGATTTGGATTCACTTGAGGAAGAATAGGTTTACTTCTAAAAGGGAATCTAAACTTCAAGAAAAGGGAGATGGTCCTTTTCAAGTTTTAAAGCGCATAAACTATAATGCATATAAAATTGTTTTACCACTAGACTATGGTGTGAGCAACACTTTTAATGTTACGGACTTGACTCTTTGTTATGTAGGTACCTTTGACATCAATTCGAGGGAAAATTCTTCCCAAGAAGAAGGGTATGATAGAGGACTATCCAAGGAGGAAGAGTATGGCTTGGGATGGATCAACATGGATGGACCAATCACTAGAGCAAGGAGTAAGAAATTTCAAGAAGAGCTTGGCAAGAGACTAAGTTCTCTCATGGAGGAAAGAGAAAAAGAAGCGAAGCTCACTTATTTTAGCCAACTTTTAGAATAAGATTTAATTTCCTTTTTAATTATATTTTTGGGCCTATTTTTGGATTTGTAATGGGTTGTTACCTTTTTATTGTTATTTTTAAGTCTTTTAATTATCAGATTAGTTATTGAGCCTTGGACCTAATTTAGGGTCATTAGTAGGAGTTATAAATAGACTCCTTAAACACTTTGTTGGAATTTTTGATGAAATTTCATATTAAACACAATTAAGAGAGTGTCTTTCTTGGTTCTTGTGTTAAACATTAGGTTCTTATCAAAGAATTCTATTCGTTGTGGCAAATCATCCTCAACTTATCAATCTTCCAAGATTGTAGCATTTTTTTTCATCTCCTTCTCTTTTCCTCTTTTTCCTTTTATTTTCCCCAATTTCATAGAGTCCCAAATTGGTTTCCTAGTTTGGTGATGCTAAAAATTGTATCCGCAAATCAGGGTTCCATCAATACTTCAACTTGTCCATTTGTTTGCAGATGCATGATGCTACTTTGTGTAAAACATCATAGTGTTGGAGGATCTTTAAGAGTTGAGCATTACAAAAGTGTGTACCGCCATCACCAATCAAGAGTCTAGGCACTCCAAACCTAGCAAAGATGTTTCTCTTTAAGAACCTAATCACCTCCTTTGCATCATTGGTTGGACTAGCAATTGCTTTCACCCACTTTGAGACATAGTCCATCACTACCAAGATATACTCGTTGTCACACAAGGATGGTAAGGGACCAACAAAATCAATTCTCTAATAATCAAAGACTTTTACCTCTTGCATGTTATGTAATGGCATTTCATGTTGTCTAATATGTTGTTGGTTCGTTGACAGTTGTCACATGATCGTGCATGGTTATGAGCATCATTGAAGAGTGTAGGCCAATAGAATTCTGCTTGAAGGATCTTTACAGTTGTTTTTTCTCTGTTGAAGTGGCCTCTATATGGTGAGTTGTGGTAATGCCAAAGTATGGTGTAGTTTGTTCTCCCTTTGTTACACATCGCCTTAACAAATTGTCAACACCAATACAAAAAAGAATAAGGTCATCCCAAACATACTTGGTGGCTTCTCGAAATAACCTTTTTTTCACATGGAACTTAATACCTTCCAGTGGTTGTCTTGTGGCCGTAAAGTTTTTCGTGTCAACAAACCAAGGGTAGTCCTCATCCTTGAAGCTTATTGCCATAAGTGCCTTGTCTAAGAATTCTTCTTCGATCTCTTTTTCTTTCTTGGTGACTTCTTCATTGACTAGTCTCAATAGATGATCGGCTACTAAGTTGTCACACCCCTTTTTGTCTCGGATCTCTAGATCAAACTCTTGTAATAGAAGGACCCCTCTAATTAATCTTGGCTTGGAATCCACTTTGGCGAGTAGATATTTTATAGCTGAATGGTCAGTGTGAACAATGATCTTTGATCCTATAAGATATGATAAAAAAAATTCAAAGGAATAAATAGTCACTAGCATGACACATTAATTTGAATTCTTGCCCCCAATTGGGAGCGACTATAACTGGTGCGGTTACTAGCTTTTTTTTCAAGAGCTCGAAAGCTTGAAAGCATTCTTCATTAAAGAGGAGCGGGTTCTCTTTGACAAGTAAGTTACTGAGGGGTTTGGCAATCTTAGAGAAATCTTGTATGAACCTTCTATAGCAACCAACGTGCCCCAAAAAGCTTCTTACCCCTTTCACGTCTCGAGGTGGTAGGAGCTTTTCAATTACTTCTATCTTGGCTTGATGTACTTCAATACCTCTTACTAAAATTTTATGCCCGAGAACTATACCTTTGGTTACCATGAAGTGTGATTTTTGCCAATTAAGCATAAGGTTCTTTTCAATGCATCTTTCTAGGAATCTTTCCAAGTTGTTGAGGCATGACATGAATGAATCTCCAAATATAGAGAAATCATCCATAAATACCTCTATGCATTTTTCTACCATGTGAGAAAACATGGCATTCATACACCTTTTGAATGTGGTTTGTGCATTGCAAAGTCCAAAGGGCATTCTTCGATAGGCAAAGACTCCAAATGGGCAAGTGAAGGTTATTTTCTCTTGATCCTTCAAATTAACAAGAATTTGATTATACCCCGCGTATCCATCCAAAAAGAAATAGAAGGCTTGACCGGCTAACCTCTCAAGCATTTGATCCATGAAGGGAAGATGAAAGCGGTCTTTCCTTGTTTCTTTGTTGAGAAGGCAGTAATCAATACACATTCTCTAACCGCTCACGATCCTTGTGGGAATCAACTCATTCTTGTCATTCTTTATCATTGTTATTCCACCCTTTTTGAGGACTACTTGCACGAGGCTTACCCATGAACTGTCAGAAACGACATATATTATTCCAGCTTCAAGAAGCTTCAATAGTTCTTTTCAAACTTCCCCTTTCATCACCTCTGTAAAATTTAATCTTCTCCTCTATTTGAGTTGACTTGAACGGCTTATACCTCGCTTGAGTGAGGCTACCTTGTAAAATTGCTTTGTTTCTCTGTAAAAACTCACAAAATCATATCAAAAACTTCTAAAATTGTAATTCCTATCTAAAATATATTAAAAACTAAAAACATAATGAATTTGATTCAAAACAAGGCCTAAAGTATACTAAAGTATCAAATAAACATCTTAAATTGCATATGAAAATATGGTAAATTTGACGTTTATCAGCTATCAAGTAGTGGGAGATTCTATCAAAAAGGCCAAGTTCTCAAAGAATCTGATCCTTGAGGTAGCGAGTCTTAAAGTTATAGAACTGCCTCTCTAGATTCCTATAGTGCTCCATGAAGGATGGAGGGACTGGTGTGAAGTATTTTGCTTCCCTCATATGATGAGGTTGTGATGGTTGGGGATGTGATGTGCGGAGATGCTTGTTGTGAGCATGTGAGCTGCGAGTGCCTAACATAGAAGGAAGCAAATAGCCAAATAGTATCTGTAAAATAGGGGAAAAGAAGTAGACAAGATAGAGAAATGTATGAGTTAGTTAGCATCAGAGGGATTACAGTTGTGATGCTATTCATCACAGTTTTTGTGCTAATCATAGGGTGTCAATGTCAAAGGGATCACGACCGTGATGCACTAGTGGTAGGTGAATAAAAAAAGATGGCATCACGACTGTGATGAGGCGATTACGGTTGCGATGCCTAAATTAAAGAAGAAGGGAAAAATTCACCATGCCCACGATGAACATGGTTGATGTGGAGCATGATGGTCATGGTGAATAGTGGATTACGGTCGTGATGGAGTGGGACTGATCATGTCAAAGGAGAGAGGGGGGTGGTGGTGATCACAATCATGATTCGGGGTGTAAGTGGCCCGGGTTGGATCGAGTTTTGTCAATTTTTTAACCCAATCCAATTAAACTTAATTGGGTTGGATTGAATTAGGTTTACCTTTTTTTTTGCCAACCCAATCCAATCCAACTTTAATTGGATTGGATTGGTTATCGGGTTGAGCCATTAAAAAATTGTCACCTTAAGACTTGGAAAAAAAATTTAAAAAAATCACCAAGCTCAAAAAATAGTAAGATATTTTATTTGACAAAAAATGAGAAAAATACTATTCATATGATAAACAATAATCATTAATAGAATTCAATAATCATAAACATAACATTGTTTTACAACTCAAAATACTTAAGTCAATAATAATCATAAAATATAATATTGTGCTAGATTGGATTGAGTTGGATTAGGTTTTGGTCGGATCCAAAAATCCAAACCCGCCATCCAATCCAATTATAATCGGTTTCATTAAATTAAAACCAATCTAATCCAACAACTCAATCCAATCCATAAAAATCAAATTGGATTGGATTGGTCAAGTTCCTGGATTGGGTCTGATCCACTTACACTCCCAGTCATGATCACTATTCTGTATATAGCTCCCCCTATTTTCTTTTTAGACTGTGATGGCTAACAACAATCATTATTGGCTTTGCATTTATTGGACAGGCCGTGGTCAATTGACCACGACCATTATCGGGCCCTTTGGTGACTACCTTGGTTGTTGTAAATCCACCATGGTTGTGGTATGTAGCAAGACTAAATAAAATGCAAGGGAAAATGAAAGACAACTAAAAAAACAAAAGAAATGTAAGGTAAAGATAGAGTTAGATGTTGAGAGACCCATAGAATCCACAAGTTGCCTCCTTGGAAGAACTTGTTTAATGTCCCAAGCCTGATATGTGACATAAAGAGTCTTCACTCCTAAAAAGGCACAATATATTGCACTTGGAGAAATCCCTCCTCATAATGTTTGACCTTGTGACCATTCATTTGGAAGGTGTTTTCATTATTGCTCTTCAGTTTCAGCACTTCATAATGGAATACTTTCATTATTGTGAAAGGGCCATACCACCACGAGCGCAAATTTCTTGGGAAGAGGTGGAGGTGTGAGTTGTAAACTAGAACTTTTCCCCCTCATGAAACTCACGGCTCTCGGTGTGTTGGTCATGCCATTTTTTTGTTTTCTCTTTATAGAGTTTGGCATTCTCATGAGCACTGAGCCTAAACTCATCCAGCTTATTCAACTGCTACAACCTATTGTTACCTGTAAGCTTAGAATCAAAGTTTAGAAATTTCAAAGCCCATATGGCTTTGTGTTCCAATTCAATAGGAAAATGACATTTCTTCCCATAAATTAGTCTAAATGGAGACATCCCAATGGGAGCCTTAAATGTTGTTCTATAAGCCTAGAGTGCATTGTCCAACTTTAATGACTAGTCTTTTTGAGATGCACTAATAATTTTCTCTAGGATCCTTTTCGGTTCCATATTAGACATCTCAACTTGGCCATTGGTTTGAGGGTGGTAGGGAGCAGTAACCTTATGGGTGACGCCATATTTAGCCAAAAGGCTATAAAAAAATTTATTGCAAAAGTGTATTCCCCCATCACTAATGATTGCTCAAGGTGTACCAAAGCATGTAAAAATATTCTTCTTCAAAAATTTTGTTACACTTCGAGCACCATTAGTGGGTAGTGCTACTGCCTCAACCCACTTAGACATGTAATCCACAACAACCAAAATATACTTGCACCTAAAATATTTGGGGAAAGGAACCATGAAGTCAATTCCTCACACATCAAATAATTCTACTAAAAGCATATTATTTTGAGGCATCTTAAAGCGCCTAGACAAAGCACCAATGCGCTGACAGCTATCACAAGATCTGACATGCTCATTTGCATCCCTATAAAGGGTGGGCCAAAAAAATCCATATTGGAGTACCTTGTGAGCTGTTCTAGTGGGGCCATGATGGCCCCCAGCCTTCATACAATGACAGTGTTGGAGAATAGAACTTACCTCCTCGTGGGGCACATAACATCTTACCACATCATACCCACAAACATTGCAAAGGTAGGGGTCATCCCAAAAATAGTGTTTAGCTTCTGCCATCAGCCTCTTCTTCTCTTTAAATTTGAACTCAGGGGGAAACACCTTGCATTCTAGGTAGTTGACAATGTCAGCGTACCAAGGTGCTCCTAGTAGAGATGTTATAGCCAGCAAATGCTCATCAGGGAATGTCTCCTAAATAACTCCATCATCAATAAATTGTCTGATAAAAGATTCAAGGTGAGACAATTTGTCTACCCCCATATTTTTTTACCCTTTATTATCCTTTATCTCCAAGTCAAACTCTGACAGTAATATTATCCACCTAATGAGCCTTGGCTTGGCATCTTGTTTATTGAGCAAAAACTTAATGGCAGAGTAGTCAATGTAAATAATGACTTTAGACAAAACAAGGTAATGCCTAAATTTATTAAAAGCAAAAACAACTACTAACAATTATTTATGAGTGCTGGTGTAATTTTGTTGGGCCTCATCTAGTGTTCTACTAGCATAGTAGATAGTGTGAAGCACCTTCTCTCTCCTTTGGGCTGAAATTGCCCCCACAACTGTATCACTAGCATCACACATTAGCTTAAACGGTAATGACCAATTGGGGGCAACAACCACAAGAGCACTAATCAAGTGCCCCTTCAAAAAATTGAATGCACTCAAGCACTCAGCAAAAAAAAATTAAAAGTTGCCTCTTTCGATAGGAGGTTGTTCATTGGTTTAGTAATTTTTGAGAAGTCTCTCATGAATCTCCTATAAAATCTAGCATGGCCTAGAAAACTCCTTACCGCCTTAACACAATTAGGCAGAGGTAAGAAAGATACTTAAAACTTTTAAATTGTGCAAATTACATTTTTCAAATTTTATTTTATCTCTCATTTTTTTATTAATTTATAGAGATATAAAAAAAGTATATAATCAAAGACGGATCCAAAACATTTTATCAGTGGGAACAAAAAATAGTTATAATTTGGCTAAAATAAATAAATATATTTTTGGGGACTAATAGCAAATGATCTGCATATTATAGGGACAAAAACAAAAAATTAGATATATTAAAAGGACTAAAATGAAATAGTAGAATCAAGAACAATTTTATTAAGAACCAAAAATAAAATTCGATAATTTATCATAATTAGATTCAATTTGGTCAATTTATTTTTAGTTGTTCTAATGGGTTCCTTTATATTTTAATATAGATTCAATTTGATGTCATATAAAAATAATTTTGGTCTCATTTTTTTTTTAGATAACAAAAGAAAAATGTAACCAAACTAAACCAATTTTAAAAAGATATTAAACAAGATATTTTCTTTAACCTTCAGTCAATTGATCGAATGAGAAAGAAAGATTAGATCAAGAGAAGATGTACACCAATTTTTATACTGGTTCACTCTCTATTTCTAGAGAAGCTAATCCAAATAGCTAATCCAACCCAAATTAGATTTTCACCATGCATATAAAATTCTTACAAGCAATATCAGTAACTACCCCAAAAAAAGAGACTAAGGTACCCAACCCTAAGTTCCTTTGTGAATAAGAGTCTAAGAGAAACTTACCCTTAGCACAAACTAGAAAAACCTATTCTAGCATGCCTTAAAAAATTTATGCATATACTAACAATGTACACGAAAAAACAGAGTCAAAGAAAGACACAACCTGATTAATCATACGGAAGAACTTTGCATGAATGAATGAGTGTCTTCCCAAACTCAAGAGAAATTCAATACTCACTTTTCACAATGAAATCTTCATAAACAAAGTTTAGAAGTTGTGAGTCACAATGTATCTAAGCATTTTATCTTCTCTTTGTTTCACTTATCTCAGCTCGCAATATTTTTCCTACTATTTTCGCACTTAGATGTGAGAACACAAGGTGGTTATTTATAGAGAAAACAATTATAATCGCTTGTAATCAATTAAATATACAATGTAATTGATTATTTCAAAGAAGTAATCAATTATATTACCATTTCAATCGATTAAAATGTTCTTCCTAAACCAGGAAAACTTTCAAGAATACTGTAATTGATTAGATTCTTGATGTAATCGATTAAAGTGTTCTTGATCACTTTTGAAACACTTTTAAGAGAGAAGTAATTAATTACGATCACCTGATAATCGATTAACAATTAGCTTGTAATTGATTAAAATAGAGAGTTTTAAACACTGAAGAAATTAGAGACTTTCTTCATACTCCTACATGATGATGCATGATGCACATATGAAAGGATAGAGACTAAGATGTAACACACAATACAACAATCAATACAAATGTCACTCAAGTAAAGTAGGCATGTAAAAGACAAAACTTTTTCAAGTTTCTTCAAGGCTAAGTCTTCATGTTGCTCCCCTTATCTCTAACAGAGAAAACTCCTAAGTTCTCTTTCTATTGGCATCATTTTCCATTCAAATTTAAATCTTGCCCTCATCAAATATTGTCAGCCAAAAAGATTAAAGATACTAAGACTATAGGAGAGTTTCCTCATGAGATTTCTTGTAAATTCATTTTGGCCATTTATCAATCGAATGTTCCCGACTGGTTTTTTAGTAGTGAGTATTGTCATCTTCTTTGAAAAACACTGTTGTTTTGTTTTGATATTTGATTGAATTCTAATCAAACTATTTTTTTTATTTGTAAAAGCCATGAACGGTTATGATTATAAGAATCTGAGGAAGTTGGTTCCTGAGAACCAAGTGGATCCTGTGTTGAACATCAGTAAACAAAAGAAAAGGAAAAGGGTTAAGGATTCACCCAAAGTCAATCTTGGAGGAGTTTCAAAACATTTTGATGGTAGGGACTTTGTTGGTGATGATGTTGGTTTCAACATTGGCAAAGTTGTTCAACAAGATCAAGTTGCTGATTTGACCAAACAAGTTGCCCATACTAAGAAAGAAAAAGAAAAAAAAGCAAGGAAAATAGAAGGATTTGGTTAATAAAACTAACCTTATTAACCTTATTAAACAAGTCAATGTTGACAATGTTGGTAAAAAGGAATCAGATTTGGGTGCTGAGCATTGTTGAAGTTATGAATGATGAAAAGATGACTTCTTTCCAAATCCTCCTCCTTCAACTCAAGACAAGCAAGCTAGTAGCCAAAGTATTCTGACTACCATGTAGCAGGAACATACCAATAAGGACATTCTTCGCTATCATAGTGGCAAATTGTGTCGACTAGATCATGTTTCAATGGCTCCAAATATTGTTATATGACAACTTCTACCTTGGGAAACATTGATAGGTCTCCCAACTTGGGAAACTTTTGTTAATTGTTAGATGTGATGATTTTTAATCAAAGATTAATTTTTCCTTTTTTTTTCTTTTCTTTTTCCTCCTTTTTCCCAAGTTGCCCTTTTGCCCCCCACCTTCCTTGTAACCCATTGATTTGTAATTTTCCTTCCCCCTTCCGAATCTTAATCTTAATCCTATTTGCTCACTTCCATCGTCAAGTCCCAGTCTGCCAGAAAATTCAGATCCATGGCCGTTTGCTCGAGGATGCAAAGAGAAGAACCAAACAACTAGATCTAAGATCCAAAATTAGATTTGGGATAAAAAAAAAGGAAGAGAAATAACCAGATCTAGATCCCACAATGGTTGTTGGGCGGTGGTCATTGATGGCAAAGGGGTGAATTGAGAACGTTTAAGGTCGCACCCACATTAGCAATGAAACCCTGGCTCACTGCTTTGGGATTTCAAAATTGTTTTTGTGCCTCTCTAATTGCATTCTTTATGTTTTGATCGGTGATTGAATCTTGTTTGACTTGAATCTGTTAAAGTTTAATGCTTTGTTGGTTTTAGATTGAGTTTGGGGTGAATGGGTTTATGTTGTTGGTGAAGGAGAGATTAGCAACGTCAATGGATTTTTCAAGTGAGTCGATGGTGATTGTCTCTGTTGAAGGGTGGTTGCGGTGGAGGTATCATCACCGGAGTCGTCATAGTAGCCATAGAAGATGAAACAGGGAGGATGCTGACATTGGTGGCAATTGGTAGGCAGCGACAAAAACTTAGTATGATTTGGAATGAGAAAATAATAGGTCAGGGAAATGTTGGTAAATACAAAGAAAAAGAAAAAAATGAAAAATGAAAAAATAATTTGAACTCTTCATTTAAATATTAATAGATCTAACGGTTAAAGAAGTTTTTCAAATTTGGAGACCTCCCAATATTTCCTATAGTAGAAGTTGTCTTGATTTGGTGAACGTGTATATTAGCTTTGTCATATTCGAAATTTCACTTTAGCAAAATTGAACTGAAATCCTTATTATTATACTACTTCGTTGTCTCTCCGAACGAAACAGAAGGTGAAAAGAAAAAATAGCAAAGTTATTTCTTTGGATTACTGCCTTTAAAAAAAATTGTTTTTTCTAACCGGTGCCTTAGGTCAACTAAAAGAAGAAAAAAAATATTATATTAATTATGAGAGAATATAAAAAAGTTATAAGTAACATAAATTTTTATCTTCCAATAAAAATATTTATATTTTAAATTCTTTAATCAACGTGCTTAAATCTTAGGAATTAGGATACTGATTAATATTTTTTTTTAATTTTTAAATCTCAATAATGTGATTACATCTAGGAATGCATTTATCGAGTAAAAAGGAAACAACGTCGGGGCGGGGAAAACGTCGTGTTCAAGTACATATATTAAAGAAAAAGTTTGGAACAACTTGGATATATTATAGACAGTAATATTGATAAGTTTGTTTGTGCAAGATGACTCAACATGCAAAAAAAAATAGAACGGATATTCTTTCAATTTCCTAATCATCTAGAACGGTTAACCTATTAAAAAAAGTAGTTAAGCTAAACGACAAATAAAATAAGTGTCAATAATTAATGGTCAAATAATTTTTTTTATAAGATGGTCAAATAACTAGATCTATTAAATACGTTGAATTTTATAATTTGATTTTGGATTTTTATTCTGATTTTATTTTGGACTATGTGTTTGATAAAAAAAATTATTAAAATGAAATTTTCTACGATATGTTTTATACTTTTAAAAGATTCATTTTTCACTAAAAATAATAAAAATAAGTTTTTTTTTCATAATTTAATTTTTTTTACTAATTTAATACAACACGATTACTAATTATTTTTTATTGTGTCTTCATTTTAACTCTATAAAAATAAGTATAGTTATGTTTTAGATATCTGGTAGGCTTATTTGTTAACCAAAATCTTTAAAGACTAATAATGTAGAAATATACTAACTTTACCAACTAGTTTGATGACAAAAAAATCATAGAAGACTAAGATGATGATGACAATATTTAAAAGACCAAGTTGAGAATTAGCATTAAAAAAAAATTGACAAGTACTAATTAGGAACTTAGCATCAGACGTCAAGGAAATCTTTGTATATAAAGGAAAAAGGATGGGACATTTTTGGCATATAAAAGGAGATGGTGGGGTAATGTTGAAAGAAAGTGAAATTCATGAGGAGCACTTTACTTCATGAGGAGCACATTACATGTTACATAATTTTAGTATCCAAATCAAAATTACACCTTGAATGCATATATGATTTTAGACGATGTCTAGGGTGCGAAAGTTAAACAACTTTCGCACCGTGTGAAAGTTTTGCATTTTGAATGTTAAATGCAAAGTAATCAACGTGAATCGTCCGATTAGCGAAAAGCAAATCTAACGGTCCTTATTTTTTCCTTGCTGCCGGTAGTAAATGGATGCCTCGTTTTCTCCGTCTGGTTCCCTCCCCCCCCCCCCCCCCCCCCCACGCGCGATTGAAGAGCCAAAGCGTCCCTCGACTACTTTTCTGCTTTCCTCAAAAGGTTTTTTCAAAAGCAAAGGAAACAATCAGCCCCCTTTTGGAGAACAACGGGTGGGTTTGTCTTCTTCGTGCGCTAATTCCATCGTCGAAGATCCGATTTTTGAAGCAAAGCAGTTGGGTGCTCATCATTTGGTATCAGAGCTCAGTTCTAGGGTTGGGATTGAAGCAGATGTTGTTTTCAGTGAGTAGTATTGAGTAGAGCAGTAGAGCATTGTCTTTGTGGTGGTAAAACCATCGAAGCCGAGCTTTCAGCACTATTGGAACAGAGGACTAAAGAAGGGCGAGGTCCGTCGAGCTTCCGGGGCAGATCTGCAGTTAACGTTGTAGCTATCGTCGTAGGTGAATAACGTTGTACCTTCCGGGCCGGTTTTTGTTATTACGGTATTTGTTCTGTTCAGTTGTCCCTTATATTGAAGTGGTTGTTATTATGGTATTTTCATTCATGTTTGTTTTGCAAATTGTGTTGCCTGAATGTTGTGTGTTGTTGTTAAGTGTTGCAGTTTTGAACATGCATTGTTTTTTTGTATAACCAGTAGCATTACAGTAGATGTGGTAGTTTGCAGTAGGTGCTGTATGTATTTGATATATTTTAAAATGTGTTGGGGTGTAGGATTTGGACGCTATAATGTCAGAGTTGGAAACTACTGATAATTTTCGTAGCTTTGTTAATGGTGATGGTGCCAATGATGATGGAGATTATGAAAATGATGACGACTACCAAGATGATGTCGGAGTACAAGATGAGGAGGAGGTGGATTCGGAGTTACAGAATGAGGATGATGGAGATTATGATGAATTTTGGATTCCAGGTTTGTCGAAAGAGGAATGTATAAGTATTGATAGCATGGTAGATATTAGACAATTTGACATGAAAGAAATTAGCGATGAAGTTGTCCGCAGGTTGGATTTTGGTGATTTGGAGTTAGCGTATCAATTTTATTGTTGGTATGCTAAAATGAGTGGTTTTTCCGTAAGGAAGAGTCACATTGTTAGAAACTCATTTATGGAAACAGTGCAACAAACATTTGTTTGTTCATGTGCTGGTTATAGGAAAGTTACAACCTCCGATACAAGGATACGAAAAGAAAAAAAAAAAAAAGCAGGTGTGGTTGTGAAGCAATATTTCGTGTTCGTGTGCATTTTTTGACGGATCGATGGTATGTGACATGTTGGAATTTTGGGCACAACCATGTATTATTGGACCTAAAATTGTCGTGCTTGTTGGCAGGACATAGGAAGATGTCGGCATCTGATATTATGCAAGTTGAAAATTATAGGAAAGTTGGCATTAGACCTCCGCACATGTACGCAGCATTTGCCAATCAATGTGGTGGATATGAGAAGGTCGGGTTTATCAGGAAAGATATTTACAATGAAGAAGGGTGCATGAGGAGGCAACATAGTTCAGATGCAAGGGGTGCATTGAAGTATTTATATGATTTATGCAAGAAAGAGCCAATGATGTATGTTTCATGCACCGCGGATGAAGAGTCAAGACTACAACGGTTGTTTTGGTCTGATACTGAGAGCCAATTGCTTTATCAGGTATTTGGTGACGTTCTGGCATTTGATGCCACTTACAAGAAAAATAAGTATTTGTGCCCTGTTGTTGTTTTCTCTGGTGTGAACCACCATAATCAGACAATAGTTTTTGTTGCTGCTATTGTGACTGATGAGACGGAAGAAACATATGTTTGGTTGTTAGAACAGTTGTTGGTAGCAATGAAAGGAAAAGCTCCTTGTTCAATAATAACTGATGGAGATCTGGCTATGAGGAATGTTATAACAAGAGTCATGCTAGGTGTTTCTCACAGATTGTGTGCATGGCACTTATTGCGTAATGCATTGAGCCATGTCCGAGACAAACATGTTTTGAAATGGTTGAAGAAACTAATGCTTGGTGATTTTGAAGTGGTTGAATTCGAAGAAAAATGGAAAGAGATGGTTGCTACGTTTGAATTGGAAGACAATAGTTGGATTGCTGAACTTTATGAAAAACGGATGAAGTGGTCTACTGCCCATTTGAGGGGTCATTTTTTTGCGGGCATACGAACAACATCTCGTTGTGAAGCTTTCCATGCACATGTTGCAAAATATGTTCATTCACGCACTAATTTAACCGATTTTGTAGAACAATTTCAAAGGTTCCTGACATATTTTCGATATAGAGCGGTTGTGGCAGATTATTCATCAACATACGGGAAAGAAGTTTTGCAAACAAATCTCCGATCTCTTGAGCGGTCTGGTGATGAATTGTTTACAAAGGAGATGTTTCAACTTTTTCAGTCTTATCTATGTAGGACTATTAAGCTAAGAGTCGTTGATTGCAAAGACATGGCCACGTTTTCAGTTTTCACAATTGTCAAGTATTGTAGTGGAAGTGTTTGGCGTGTGTCGTATTGCCCATCAACGATTGAGTTTACATGTACTTGTATGAGAATGCAATCCATTGGTCTTCCATGTGATCACATATTGGCCGTGTTGGTTTCTTTAAATTTTATGGAGTTGCCAAGTAGTTCGGTTTTGAATAGGTGGTCCAAACTTGCCACCAAACAGATTAAAGACAAATATCCGGATTCCGCAATGTATTGGGATTCACAATTGATGGGCAGGTATGCCACTTTGGTTGAAGTTTCTAGAGAAGTTTGTGCAGCCGCATACCGTGATGAAGAGGAGTATGACAAAATGTTGCATTTCCTATCCAATGAGGCTACAAGGATGAAGTCGAAGCAAAACAGCGAACATTGTGTTGATGATAATCAAACGCACCAACAAGATGATGATTTTGCAGGTATTTTAGACCCTGTTGTGGTTCGAAGTAAAGGATGCGGACAGGTCGGAATGGATGAAAGTGGCAGACAGAGGAGAATCCAAAAGTGTCGGCAATGTGGTGGAATTGGCCACAACAAGCGTTCTTGCACCAACCATCCTCGAAATGTAAATGGCTGTATGTCATCCACCGAACAAACTAGCAGTATGTTGCAAGCTACACATGAGAATTACTCTGAAGTGGTAATGAACCTGTTGTTTGCCACAATTTGCTTTTGAATTTTTATGTTATGCAGGTAATGATTACAATTTGTATTTTGTTAATGTTGGACAAAATGCAGGAGCCGCAGACACAGTCATTTGTTGCTGGTAGTAGCCGTGTTGGTCCGTAAATATATTTTTGTTATGTTGCAGAATTTGATCGGTAATGAGTTCATGTTTGCATTACTTCATAATTGTATATTGTATGTAGTATTGTCAATTTGTGAAAAAATTGGCCTAACATTGTTGTTGTCATACATGTTTGTGGATTTTGTTTTGCAGGATTATTGACAAAGATTGTAACATCTGCAACCATTAAATGTTGATACCACAGGATGCTGTTATGTAATCCATTTTTTAGTGAAAGACGACGTTATACTTGGTTGCTGGTGTTTATTATTATTTGTTAAATTAGCGTATAGCAAATAATGTTTACGTTATACTTGGTTGCTGGTACACGATATATATTTGGTGAAGGAAGTGTGGATTATAATTTCATTTCTTAAATTAGCGTATAGCAAATAATATTTACGTTATACTTGGTTGCTGGTACACGATATATATTTGGTGAAGGAAGTGTGGATTATAATTTCATTTCTTAAATTAGCACCAGGTTCAGATATCAAAAGAAACAGAACAGGTACATCCAAAATAACTGGCGAATTACTAATTTAAATTATGCACCAATATCTAAATTGATATGAGGAATCCAGTTTAATTATTTAAACATGCTACTACCATTATAAAAAGCTATTTGAAAGGAAGAAATACAACCATTTTCCCTAATCAACTTTGTATAGAATAATATATTTTTCTGAGTATTTTTGAAGCAGCAAGAGTCAGCGATATTAAAGTCTCCAAGAAACAACAGACATCAGAAATTGTATAAATAATTGATGCTAGAGTATGAATCAAAATCTGACTATATCAACAAACATCATCTACATTGACTGCCAATTTACATAAACTGACAGACCTGCCATTTTAAGGGAATTCCACATGATTTCCTCATGTTCAGGAATACCAAAAAGGCACAAAGTCACCGCATGAACCCCAAACACCTGCCACAAAATTATTTTTAGTGTTCTATCTCAAGAAATCCTGCATGTGATGATCAAAAAGTATATGCATTATACTTGGTTGCTGGTACACGATGTATATTTGGGGAAGGAAGTGAGGATTATAATTTAATTTGTTAAATTAGTGTATAGCAAATAATGATTACCATAAATTTGGTTTATAGTTTTTTCTTTGTATACCAAAGTCCGAAGTTTATTATTGAGGAAGTCATTCGAAGGATAGAACACAAATATTACAAATAATTTTAGGAATAATTTGTATGACGTGAATTTCAGGGTACAAGACATACAATAGCAGCATTTATTTTCTATTATTATTGGTGACCTTGACTTAAGGCCACAAGTCCTAAACACATATAGTTACATTTTATGAGTAAAGGCAATATTTGCAGAATTTTTAGATACGTGCTACATTAAATGCCATAATGATTATCAATTGACGAATATAAAAAGTAGCAATAACAAGAGTAATATAATAACTCCACAATTAATATAATTAACTTGTTTGTTAGGCGGAAAAAAGTACGATGATAATAATAACAAAATAAAGTACCATAATGCAGGACTAATGGTACCCAAAAAGAGACATTGTTTGTTAGCTGAAGGCTATTAAATTAGAACATTCATATAATAAGTAAATTAACAGAAAGTAAACTATTATAATGAACTTCAATCGGATTGGTCATCATCCCATATCAGCTGCTTCCTATACAGGACGTCCCATCCATGTTTCTTGAACGTGTAGTAAAATACCACCTCATCTCTGGACATTAAATCATTGTCCGCTAAGTACTGGTACCATGGGTCAGCAAGAGTAGGGACGCCGTTTTTCACGTTAATCTTCCACAAGGCAACGTCTACGACTAATGCGTTCCACCTTCATGTATCATTTATATTTGACATATTTTAAAGCCTCCGGTGGCAGCACCTACATTAGAACGATAACAGTGGTTAATGTTGTGAAACTGAAATGAAAATCCGATATAGGAGTAATACTATATTAACCCTCAGTTGGTAGCACCTACCAATGGCTTTTTCTGTTACAGCATATCTTCATCAACATCCACGGTAAAAACATGGCGTCGGGTTGTTGCGGCTGACGTTGCCGATAGTTGTCTATAGGCAGGAGTTGTGAAGGAGACATGGAAAGTAGTATTTTTGTCTGCGGCAGAAAACCTGATCACCATATTTTCATAAACCTTCATGGCGCTTCTGAATTCTTTGATCCCATCTGCAAAATATATTTTGTTTTGATACCTTCGAACTCTGACAAAATAATTGTTGTCGCCGTTAACATTGAGGACCACATAAGTTGGGTATTTGGGATACCAATTGATGAGGTAGTTTAATGGAACTTGAATGTAGTTCTGCAAAAAAACAAGTTATTATCATTTTCGGACCAACATAAAGACAAAAATGTTAGGGTACGCGAATACTCACTTTGTGAACATCCAATGTTGCCTCAAAATGGTGGACTTTGGTACATCCCAACAAAATCTTGTAGCCCTATAAGACAATAATCGATGTATTGAATGGCAGCAAAGTTATAGCATTTTAACATAAATAGGGAAGTTGTCAGAAGTTGAAAATTTTTGCGGTAAAAACAGATACAAATAAGGAAAACACAAACCAACTAATAACATTGAATGGAAGACAATCTGGAAAGTTTAAAAGAAAAAAACAATCGTAGGAATTTCAAAGGCCATGAATGTGGAAAGTAGAAGACAAGACACAGTTAATGAAAACACTACATAAACGATGGTTTACATACCGCAGGTCACAAAATCGGAAGACAAAGTCAGACAATGAAGCGACATCAATGTGCAAAGTAAAGGAATATAACGCAGTAATGAGAACCACTACACAAAGCAAGGTTTACAAAAGGAAAATGACAATATCGGAAGAAAATGAAAGAACATTATGTAACTGTATGTATACAAACAAAGTTATCAAAGGAGATGAATGTCGAAAGTAGAAAAGAAAATAACACACACCTAACAGAAACACTACACAAAGCAAAAGTCATAAAATGGGAAGACGATGATGAATATTGTTAGTCAGACATTTAAATAACAACAATAATGAAGATAGACATATAAGCAAAGCATGGATAATGGAAAGGTAATGAAAACGTACAACAAAGGACGAGGACGATGAAGCGGAAGCCATTCTGAATCGCGGAGGGAATTTTCTGGGTCTTTTTTGTTTCCACAGGGTGACAGGCAAAATAGACAATGTGTTAAGCAAAAATTCCTTTTTATAACCCGTGCACATCATGCGCCACCGGTATTGAAAACGGTTCGTATTCCAATACATGTCGAAAATTAAATAATAAAGTAATGGTTGGTACACGTCTGATGATGAATAATTTTAAATATTTATGTGTTACTTAATAGTCATTAATTTGACATTTGTCATACCCGTGGGAATGTCATGTCATATTAATTTTAGTATGTATAATAAATTCAAAATTTATAGCAAAACGTTGTGTTCAATAAAAAGATTGTCCACTAAAGGTAACCTTTGACAGTCTACTCATTAAATGGATGGTCATTGTTGCTTAAATCGCAAGAATTTGAATGATATGTCTTCAACTTCATTTTTATATTTACATACACTACGACATGGCCATTGTTGCGGTGTTGGCACCTTTGAACCTGCAACTCATTACAACAATATGAGCAATCACCATATAAATTTTTAAATTAAGCATAAACCATAGACATGTTTCCGTTAATGACGACAAAACTAAAGCAAACAAGTCATCCAAACATTGTCTTGTACCCGAAGGTAAGTCAGTACTAGCCACAAAATTAAACCAACATCATTCAAAGGTTCACAAAATAAAATAAGCAGCAGATATTCGACTATTGACTGTGGACTGCAACATTCAAGTGGAGTCGTCATCTTCATCCCATATGGGCTCCTTCCTGAAGATGATCTCCCACACATGTTCGTTAGGCCGGTAATAGAAGATGACCTCGTCTCCACCCATCAAGTCATTGTCCGTTAACAATCTATTCCAAGGGTCATCCACATGTTGTTCACCATTATGCATGGAGATGGTCCATATGTCACGAACGGCACTGTTATGTTGCACGGTCATAAATGGTGTTGAAGCATGAACAAAATGGACAGCCTCGGTAGGCAACAACTACAGGACAACAAAGGAAGTCACATTTCATACTATTGTAATAACAAAGTATGACAAGTTCATGATATGCATAAGGTCTGACCAATGGTGTAGGTTTGGAGATGATATCGCCGGTTACATCGACAGTAAACACATAATTCCTAGTGGTTGTGGGAGGCCTTCCACATGATTAGCTATCCAGCGGTGGCATAAAATCCAAAAAAAAAAACAGAAATAATTGTCGAGTGAAACAAAACGGACCAATACACCTTCATGTATGTTGAAGTTTCTTCTGAATTGTTTCAGTCCATCGGCCAGGTAGTATTGCTGACCATTTTTCCTAACCTTAATGATGTGCGGCGCTCCATTGTATTGTATCTTCACATAAGCAGGGCAATGTGGAGCCCATTGCTTATGATAAGATCTGGGGACCTCAATGTAGTTCTGCAATGTTACATTTCATTTCAAAATCGTAAGTTTGATCATTTAGTCAGATGGATAAAATTTGCTCTGTTGTTTTGAGACAATGTTTCACATACTTACCCTATCAACATGGAATACTGCCTGAAAGGAGTATACGGGTGTGCATCGCGACAAACTGCGAGGGGACTGAAATCGAAAATGCCACGTAATTAGGAAGTTTGACCGAAATGATGTGTTTGAAATGATCGAAGGACTTACGGGAGTGGACGCGGTTGGGGCATTGGTCGTCGTCATATGTTAAGGGTGGGTTCTACTTCTGAGCAACAGTATTTAAAAGAGACCAAAGGTCAAAGATTATCTGAGGCACAAAAACATCCAACAACACATATTATGCGTCGACAAACAAAGTAATGTGAAAACGACAATAATAATTGCAACATAAACACAAAACTAATGTTTGATTAAGGGTTGCAAGGGAAAAGGTGCAGAACAAAAACAGGAAGCAACAACTAAGTGAACCCTAATTTTGAATAATACAGATTTGTAAACAATACTGCAAAACTGCAATGGTATTGCAACCGACAAACACACATGCAAGGATACATTGCAGGGCCGGAGAAACTACGGTAAAAACGCAAAGCACTATCAGCAGTCAAAACAAGTTGCAGAAAATGAAGACGGAGGCAACAAATAAGCAACACATCAGGCATAGACAAAACATAATAAAGCAACACATGAGACATAGAGTAATCATCGACCCGGTATGGAGGTCCTCAAATCGTTGTCAATGTGACCAACAACAACATGTAATGAGGAACAATATGAAATGCCTGAGACCTGAACTTGGGCACACGATGCACATGGAAAGGGGGAAACGTTGAAAAGGCAAAATGAACATAGAGGGAAATTTCAAAAACCGATTAATCAGTTGAGCGTCGCAATAAATGCCCTTACTAAGCTAAACGTACGGGTCACCGTAGGGTCAGCCGACTACCATACAAAATGAAGGAATGAGCCATCAGCGACTTGCATCAATAAGACATTGGGACGCCAGCTATTTTCGTCTTTGTACACCCTACTGAAGGAAAAAAGTGTATTCATTCACCAATCGTGTGTTTTAGGTTGTTGGTCACTTGTTTTTTTTTTTTTGTATTTCCATTTCATAATAAGGGTTTTAGGCGTAAAAAAAATTTCGTTGTGAAAAGTAATATGCGTGATGTGCGTAGTCTTTCACGTGCTGCTGTTTGAGTGACTGAGCCAGAGTGATGATTATGAAGCATTAATGGTGTTTTCCAATAGCGTGCGTACATGTCAAGTTGACGTGACTGCATTCCCATTCTGAAATGGAGCAACAGAGACGCAAGTGAAGAGGCGCCATTTGGAACTCATCATTTGATGTTTTGGAATCTAAGAAGCCATGTTGTTTCGGCCATCTTCAAGTGGAGTATTAATTACGGACGTGTGCTCCTAGGGTTTTCAATGCTTGTGGCAATTAATGCAAGGGGACGAAACGGGAGGAAAAGATTTCGCCAAATCTGTCGGACATGATATAAGGGTATTATACCATAAAATATTGATGGAGCATCAACGGTTCCGACTTTCACATGTAACGATCGACGGTTGGGAGCTTCTTATCCCCATCCATCAATGAAAAACGGACGTACAAACACATCATTTGTTTTTTATTTTTAATGTCCTTAATGTATTGGTTACCTCTGGTTACTTTTGTATTACTTTTACCTCTGGTTAATTATTTTTAATTATACACTGAAAATTAATATAAACTGGAAATGATTCTCAATTGAAGTTTAGGGTAAATAATTAAAAATAGATTGTAAAGAAATGTTTGGTTGAAATTTTTTTTAATTCAAATACAAATTGTATATTGTAAATATTTGTTACTTATGAATTCATAAAAAATACTTATTATTACTTTAATGATGACATAATTTAAAATTTTAAAATATATATATTTATGATATATTGTAATAGCAATTGATGTTGATATTTCTAATTAAATGTTATTGTTCCTATGAAGGTCCTATAAAAAAATTCGCTATGCCCTTATGAGTAAAGAAAGGGTTCAGCGATTTTTTTTATAGGAACAACAAGATTTAATTGGAAATATCGACAGATTCTTAGGGACTCTAAACCAAAAAAGTATTAAAAAGAAAATTAAAAAATCATTGTTAGAATTTCATCTTTATCCAATTTGAATATCAAAATAGTAAATATAGGTATAATTCAATGGGTTAGGTCCACTTACTTTTTGTTTATCTTTTCCTTTTTAAAAATATACACATTTTTTTTTAATTTCTTACTTTAGTATATTCTAATGAAATTCTATGATTAGTTGATTTTTTATTACAAATAGAAACTTGTTCCAAATATCCACAATATTTCGATTCTTCCAATGAATAGAAATACGACTGCTTTATTTGTGGAAAAAAAGTAAAAAGCCCCTTATCGGATTTGAACCAATGACTTACGCCTTACAATTGTTGATAAGAAAGTATCCCTTCAGAAAAGGATTTAAGATTTTCTATTACTCGAAGTTTTTCATCCATATTTGTCAAATGATGTGTAGGTCAAAAAACAACATTGTTACAAAACATTTATCGACAAATGGTTATCATATGGTTCGATGGATTAAAATATAAAGACGGAATATAAATAGAGACATTAAAGAGGATGAAAAAATTATACTATGTAAAATTTGGAGTATTTATTTTTCACTCACATTTTGTTGTTAGATATTCAATGTAGTTTTGTAAATTTTACTAACATTCATATAAATATTTACATATACAAAAAAAATTACAAAAAATAGGAACCATTTCATTTTAAAGACATGATAAACTTACAAAAGTCATTCACACGTCTAATTAAAAATAATTAATCGTGTAATTTAGAGACATTGTTTGTAATGTATATATAAATTTATGATACAAAAGTGTCCAACATGTCAACATACAAAAAATTATAACAATTCCATACAAATAACTTCAATTCTAATATTAAAGTATACATTGAAATGATTTTGATGTTAAAATATACATTGCACTAACTTTATTTTGATCCAAAAAAATTTATAACATATACAAAAAAATGAATGTCTTTACTTTCGCACCCTAGACATCGTGTACAAGGACGACGTAAAATTAAAAGTTTTTTATTACAGTTATGTTTTATGATATAATTGAAACACAAATATTTTAGTTACACAATCTTAGGTTTTATTATGTAATTAATTATCGTTATCAACATTATAATTTTTTAATAATTAACTATTGGTTTTCAACTCGGCCAGTTAATATGATGAGATGTATACTGTTACATTAATACCATATTTTGACCCTGTTATATGTGTAACTCAACTCATGCAGAAGTTAATTCATGTGAAATTGCCTTATCACACTTTTCATGCACAATACAATATATTTTGAAGGACATAAGTTTGACTTCTCTAGTATCACCAAAAAACCTCTAAAGTAGTTAAAATTAATTACCCTTTCTTAAGTGAAATGAATCTCAATAGTAATATAGGTACAATTGCAAAGTACTTAAAATAAACTATAATAGGACGTATAATAATTTCATGAATTCTTAAAGTTAGGTTTAAGATTTCCTTTTGATAGTATTAACATGTTGCTCCATAAGCATAAAATTTGTAATGGAGGTTATGTATCGTTTTTTATGATTGAGTCACCATGTAATAAGGCAACGAACTAAAGAAAGTTATTAATTAAGTTTTAAACTCAATTTTGTAGTAAACTATTATGCAAACTTTGTTAACTGTTTATTAAAGGCGTCACTAGATTCAAATCTATCTTTCGTGATGAAAAATTTTGGGGCCTGCCCCACTGTTGTGCCTTTATTGTGTAACTTTCTTAAAATATTCAAAACAACTACAAATAAAATCCAATATAACAATCAAACTAAATGAAATCCAAACATTCAATATTAAAGTCATTGAAGCCTTCAAAATAACATTACTGGTTCAACATTGGAAGAAAGAAAACTAACGCGATACTTGTTTAGCACACGAGCACCAATGCTACATGGCGATTAACTACCAAGAGTTTGTTTTAATAACTTCAATTGAATATCGTTTTGTTTATCAATTATTTATCGATTTCTACATTACTTAGACAAATGTTATAAGTTGATTTTTTGGGTAGTATTTGACTAGGTTTTAAAATAATTAATTGGTTAAAGACATCTTTAACTAGACATTTATCGAAATTGGTTGTTAGTCCTGTACTGACATCGTAGTACACAAATGTCACTACAATGAATATATCAGGTATTTTTTTTTCCTCAAAATATTTTAATGTCACAATAAATTAATATACATCTGTTTCAAAAGAGACCTAACCAATATTTAATTGAAATTATTTTTCTATTTTCACTTTTTGGCATATAATAACTATATTCACCTACTTATCTCAAATGTCAACATAACGAACATTCTACCCGTTCATAGAGGTTTGTATTCATGACTAGTAAATAATTTTAAAAATGATATTTACAACATAAATAATATTTCATTAATTACATTTTATCATTTATATTGGATTCATTATATTTTTTTATTATTTATATGATGGCCTTTATGTTTACTTAATTTTATGTTATTATTTATATTTCCATCATGATAATGTTTTAGTTATTTGTTATTATTTATATATTTCATTTATATTTGTTTTTATTTTAATTCTTTGTTATTATTTATAAATTTCATTTAATTTTTTTTATTTTAATTAATTGTTATTATTTATATTTGCATCATTATACTGTTTTACTCATTTCTTATTATGTCAAAATTGCTTTCAAATTTAATGTTGTCAATTGAAATTAAAAACCAATACACTAATAAAATATGATATTTATGATAAACTCATTTTTTCTTTTTGCCATAAATGTGTTAACAATATTGACTAGTACAATGTGCATTACTAACAATTTTAAATATTACAATAATATATGTAGAATAAATTTACTGAACTTATTTTAAATATCATTACAATATGTTAACAATGTATTAAATTTCCTTGTTAATGTAATACATAACTATAAGTATATTTACAAAAAATCATATTGAACGGAAACGCAATTTATCTGTATTAGCCAATGAGCAAATAATAAGAAACAATATTTTTAAACAAATTTGCTTTTTCAAAAACGAAAAGGCTGATATGAGTGTCCGTCAAATCAGTAAAATCAGTCCTACCATTGGTTGCTTCGTAATTGGATTTCGATCACATTGCCTTTTGCCCCTTCAACTGTAACCCTCGTGCACACACATCGTTTTACTAACCGCTTCCTTCAGCTTTCAGTCAAAATATTATATATATTGTATTATATATATATATATATATATATATATATATATATATATATATATATATCTTTATATATTTATATATTTTTACATAAATAAATATATATATATATATACATACATATATATATATATATATATATATATATATATATATATATATATATATATATATAGTTATTATCGTTTATTTGACAATACTTTAGCAATTTGGTGCCTTTGCAAAATCATTCTAGCCACCGTCCTGGGGTTACCTGTTACATTATCAGTCTACGACAACCATTTCCTGGCAAACTCTCTTTCGCAACCCTCATCAACCTTCCCAACTTCATAATCATGGACTTCGACGGCCTGGGAAGACATGAAAGGCGGTGAGTGTCGCCGTTAAATATTACAAATACTTAAGTCGTTGTACTACCTTTGTTGGTTGTTTCTCTAATATTAGTCAACGTTGATGCATGTCTTACAAGGAATGCACACAAAGAGGCGCAAACATCGATTCAGACGGAGGATGAACCTGACACACAACATTGTTTGCAGGTACACCATGTTGCTTTGAGCTTGTTTTTGGTATTTGTAGGTGCACAACATTCATCATATTCCGCCACTTGTCATATTGACCCGTTGTTGGTTTCAACTTCCTTAGGAACCATTCGCAACCAAAATGGGTACATCGCGTCACGAAAAGGATCAAGGGGGCGTTCATCATACCTCTGCTGCTGCAACATTGGATGATGTCGTCGGTGCAATAAAGGTATATCATTGTCCTTCACTCTAACACCTGATTTATGTTTTCATATGAACTGTCATTAATGACAAAAATATTAAACGAAATATGTACTACATGGTTGTTTGAATGTTACATTACGAGGATTTACACATATTTGAACTTTCGCATGAAGCATTTGACTCAAACGCTGGAAAACATGGACAACCAGAACAGAACAAGACTGGATGCAATAGAAAACACTAACCACACAATGTTGAAGGCCATCTGCAACTTCGTCAGGCAAGACCAGCATGAGTCAAAGAAAGATGCTATGGACGATGTAGCAATGAGTGGAACCCAAAATACTTGTGTCAATGATCAAAGACTTCCGTGTGAAAACCCTAAGAAGCCGGTGTCCACCCCGACAGTAAAGTCGACGAAAAACGAGGCATACTCCAAATCGACGGGAAGTTTAAAAAATATTGAAACAATATTCATACCAGGCGACGACGATGATGAATTTATCAAGCCGTTGCCAATGGGAATGAAGGGAAGTAAAACAAGCTACTCGTCTCCGAGAACACTAAACCTTTCAGGACCGAACCAGGTCAACACCACAGATAACTCCTCCCCACCGGAACCATTCATGAGCAACTACGTTACTGGACTGACAACAAAGGTGAAACATATTTATTAATCCGTATTGCCAAAAACTTACATAATAAAATTTGGTTCGGTTCGGATCGTTTTCTGACGTACATGTAATCCAGGGCAAGAACAACAAAGAAACCTTAATGGCGCCTAGGAAGTTGAGTTTCCCCCAACACAGTTATCGGACTTCAAAGAAGCCAAAAAATTGAGCAACATTCAGAACATTCGAATGCCAAAAAAATGCAACAAACTAGGGGCAGTTCGTCTGGAAACATGACCAACAACAACCCAAGCTGGATGTTTCATAGGAGTCGCACGACTTCCAGTAGGGGATACACACACACTATTCCTAAGGTGTTGCAATTAATACCATTTCTATTTGTTTAACTATAATGTTGCATAATATTAATATGTTTTACAAGTACAGGACATGCCCTGCTGCTTCAAGCCAACTGTGGACATGAATCTTACATTTGAGGAGACACAGGTTTGTGCTTATGTGCTCAACCCTAATCTGGACCCGAGGTACGTAGCTGACATTATACTCATACTTGTAGATAAGTTTTCGTTCATATATATTAATGGCTACTATTTACTTGGAATTCCACTGAAATCGAAATGTTTGTTGTTTTTTATTTTAATTTTTGTGATAGCGGGAAGGAAATTCTATATAGGGTAGGAAACAACTTGGGCACACGACAAACCTTTCAGTCGTTGTGTCCCAATAAGCCAGTAAGGGAGGAGGTATATGGATCATTCCAAACTATGCATTTTGCAAAAACATGCTACAAAGTACTGACAACATTCGAGGTTCTTAAATTTGGTTTTCAATGCATTGCAGATAATACTATTCATGTGTTTGAAGGTTGCTTACAGCCAACTGTACCGCACCAGGAGTGTTTGGTGTATGCCACCAGCCTTTGCGGTATATCATTGTTTATATGGTTATTGAATACAATACAAAAATGAATAAACCTTTTATAATTATTGTAAGTCATTCGAAAAACTGCCATTTCAATATCATTACAGGTGGACGTCATTAATGGAAGTCCAGTGGAAACTCTGATTGAACATTATGGAAAGGATTGGATGCCTCCATTTTCGGACTTGAAGCTCGTAAGTAATGTTTGTAACGAATATGATCATTAATTTAAATAACTGCCTACAAATAGTTACAGGGTCAACATTTATTTAATTTATATTTATCATTTCGTTATATGTTTTCAGATTTACATTCCGATTATTCAAAATTCAGCCCATTGGTATCTCATGGTCATAGACATGAATGACAGAAACATTTATCATCTAGATTGTGACCTCACAAGTCAAACTGCATATCAACGCAAAGATGCCATTAAAATCATGGTTTGTTTATATATTTTTAAAGTTTTTTCGGTCAAATCCATGACATATTGTTATATAATCATTGACTAAAAAATAATGATATAAACAGGCGAATGTGATGCTTAGTGTTCTGGAAATTGTGTTTCCAACACAAGAATTCGTTATTGGCTTTGATGGAATGGATTGTTGGGATATTATTGAAGCTAGAGGAATCCCAAATTGTGGATCCAGGTGACTTTTAAATACATTACACAATGACTACAAATTACTGTTATTGTTGACAAATAATTAAACACAAAAAATGTGTATTCGTTAACTGTAGTGAGAAATCAACATTATGGGTCCTTAAATGGATGCAAATGGAGGAGTCTTTTGTCAGTCTTTTGTATGGAGTGGTAAGAATTGCAAATGTTATTCGAATTTCTTAAATTTTTTTAATTTGATATGTGCCATGTCCATATTTCGTTTTATGTACTCCATAATGTAAATGTTGGACTTTATGACATATAACTGCAACTAGAAGAAAAGGCCGTCAGAATGAAGGTGGCAATGATCCTGCTGTTAGGGACACACAACCAGTGCAGGGGAGAGTTGATTACAAATGCAGAGCGCAACTGGCATGACTCCATCCATTGCAAACACTGAGCATCCGTTGACTGTTGTTTTTGTTCCATTATTTGGTGACCATGGGTATTTTTTTTGACAATGATAGTCACAAATGGTGACTGCACCTGCGACCGTAACCATCGCGTCGTACGAACAATTGTTTCTATTTGACACTGCTGCTGCATAAATTATTTGCAACACAGTGACCATACACGGGCTATTTTCGTTATATTTATGCGTCATGAACAATCGTTATATTTTCGTTATAAATTATTTGCAACACAGTAACCATACGCGGCCAATGATTTTATATATTTAATATTGTAACAGAAACGTTCATTTTGGATGGTTCGCTGTCGTTGCTATTTTTCCGTAATAGTTATACGTACGGTCCATGTTTTAAATTATATGCCTCACTCCACATTAATTGCCTGCACCACCACACGACGTCAATTGGGAGTTCTTTCGCATTCCCTTACATCTTTTCATCAAAATAGTTGTGACTCCCGCACTTCTCCTTAAGACTCCTCTTCTTTTACATGCACGCCCCATTCCTTAACCATTTCCTAACCCGAATAAACACAAAAGCCGACACCCAACATCCGAAAACACTCATCTCCCAGTCAACCCAGACCGATACAACCATGAATTCAGACTCAGGGTACCAATCAACCGACACAACCACCACTTCAGACTCATCATCTGCATCTGTGAAAAGCAAGGCAAGTGTAAAACGAAAAACTGAGTTACCTTTGTCGGTACATGCTTACATTTTCTTCATCTTCTACTAATCTGTTCTGTGTATGAACCACTCATGCATGCTTACGTTACCTTTGTGTTCATTCATATTAAAATCGCAATATTCCACTCATGCATGCTCATTAAATGTAACCCACTCTTGTTAGGATTGCTATCATCAAATTCACATAGCATTCTGTTTTTTAATAATTTATCGCTGACCCACTTTCAATGACTCATAGGTTATATGTAAATTACGTAAACTTTATTTGAAACACCAAATATGACTTTCATTGATTACGCCAAATATAACTCATACAGGTCTGAATTCCACTGGAATGTGCATTATCGCAGTACCGTGTGTCCATCAAAATCAAAATTTCTTAACTGAACACTTATTTGCTTTTACTCATTGCAGCCTCATTAATTTCATTCTGTTATTTTAATTGTCCACATATATCTGTCACATACTTCGTTTAAATTATAATTTTGTATGTCACTACTACAGATTCAATTTGCAGTTAACCCACAACCGTTAATCTTGCAGTTCACAGCACCATTCCACCATGATACGGTTATGTTATTTACCCACTTATTTTTTGCTTCTTTTTTTCTTTCATTTTGGTTGCCACATTGTCATTATGTATTTCTGATGATGGTTTTTGCAGGACACCATAGATGTACCTTATTTTTTCCACAAAAAATGGCAAGTATACCCTCGCTTTGTCCACTTGACATATCTTGGAACACCGTTTTATATCAGAGTTAGACAGCTTCACAACAAAGTCTACTTTGCCGATGGACTACAACACTTAAGAAAAGATTTGCAAATTTATGAATCTGTGACCATTACATTCATGGAAATGGAAAACAAATACACTTTTGACATTTTTTTCACCCCCGATCTACACCACCAGAGCTGTGGGAGGCCACTCTTGTTCTCAAGAAAGTATGTTTGGACAATCGAAATTTCACAGTCAATGCTTAGTGAACCACGACCCTTGGTAACCATAACAACCTCTTCAAAGTTCCTTATACACATTGTTGCTTATATATGACAGTATTTTTTCTGCCCTGCAGAGACTTCCAAATTGTGCCATGCCACATGTAAATGCCTGCGGTCAACACATGACCATCCTCAGAAGAGTTGGACCTCCATTACAGTGGAAAGTTGAGGCCCTTCATGGAATGAACATATATGTTTTACAACCATGGTATGATTTCGTCAGGGCTAGTGATTTGTCACACGGTGATGAGCTCTCCTTCTATTGCAGGATCTACGACAAAATATGGGAAATGGTGATCCGCCGCAAAATTAATTGGGATCGTTAAATTATTTTAATGTGATTTTAACTTGTCTATATTTTTTAATTTCCTAAACAATTTCCATATTTGACGTTGAACACTACATATATTATCAATATTTCGTATTTGCATCTTCGCTTTCTCTTGACGAATTGGGCCCATTGGCAAAATGTTGCATTCGTCGCCTTTGTTTGCATTCCTTGGGTCGTACTCACCACCTTGCTATTTGCACTTTGCTATTTGCACATTGGGTTTCTTTTCAATCGTTGGGCCCATTGCCTTTCTTTGCATTCTTCGGCCCTACGCACCAGTTCCATTTTTGTTATATCAGCCATGTTATTAAACTTTTTTGAACTTCCCATTATTACCAACTTTCGCAACTCTACAACACATAAATTTATTTATTCTACCTGACTATCTAAATACCATATAAGCTTTTTGTAATAATTATATACAAAAATGTCACAATTAAAATGATTTGTTATTCGTAAGTGGTATAAGTAAACAATTTTACTATGTATAAAAATTCTAATTTAACAAAATACGTTTTTATTAAAAACTTCATTTCATTAATTACTATGTACAAATATTATATATTATGCCAAATGGACAACTTCAGCTGTACATGGCTGAAGTGGTTCATAAAATTCTTAAGCTACAATTACACAATTCAACAATTTGACAATTATAGTGCACATTACAACAATTTGCCTAATTCCACAACTTAAGCTACCAAAAAGTTAAAAACCAACATTCCCCCCTCCTACATTATCAAATTACACTCCTCTGCTACATAATAAACACAATAAGAAGCAAATACAGACCCAACAAACAACCAATACAATCCATAAACATTTTTCCATCATCTTCATCTCACTAATCATGGTTTGCAAATCCTTTTCCCTCAACTTCAATTCATCAACCTCCTTCATCAACCCTACAATGATTTTCTTTTGACGATTGTTGCTAACTGGATCATGCCATTGAAAAAAATTACACCCTTTTGTACCTCTATCCTACATGCCCAACATAACCAATAACAATGAACAATTAACACATAAAGCAATCCCTACTGAATTCTTTTTTTTTTCATATGCACCAAATTAATATTCCTTACCTTGTATAGACCACAACCATAAAAATGCCTCCCTGGATTTTCCTCAGTCCACGATGTCACTAGTGGAGCCTCTATGTTACACAGACAAAACACGCGACTTCGGGCCTCGGAGGTGTACGATGACGAACTCCTTTCCATGGCACCACTACGCAGAGACACCGACAACTACACTAAATTATAACTCTTGATCCCATTAAAATATTCACATCAAAAAACTTTTTACAATTTTTCACGCAACCCAAACTGCAAAACAAACATGACTACAAAATAACAACCAAACAACAAAACGGCTACTCAACAGTTGTTTATCTAATATTTGCAGATATTTGTCTAATATTCACAGATCAATTTTTTGGCATCACAAACACAAAAACAAAATACCAAACTGACGTCTATCCCTATCTCCATGTTGGTCATTTTCCCAATTCAGACTTTCGTTTTCTAAACTCTCAAGCCTCTCATAAATTCCCTCCGTATGCTCCCTCAAAACTTCGTTCATCCAAGGCATCTAACAACATCCTATGATCTCTAGTAGGGGATGGAGGTCCCTTTCTCTCACCCATGAACAGAGTCTGAAATAAGAAAACCTCACCAAACTGTTTCACTCAAGTGTTTCACACTATTAGGCTTTTCAGCAAATGTACTCTCTACCCTTTTTCCACTCGTTTTATAACTTATGGTTCTTACAAAGAGTGCAACAATCTATGATCAACAATAACTTTCAACAGTAACACTCACAAAACTTGACACAAAATTTTCAACACCAACAAAACGGAAGTAGCAAACAACAATTTCACTACCTGTAAGAACAAATTATATGGAAAATAAGGATTAGACAACACACTTCACACTTACCAATTTTATCAAACAAGTGGGGTGCAAGGAAATTTATTGACTACAGCTGCTGTACTGTGTGTTGTTTTTTTTCTTGTCTTTTTTTTCTACTGAATTTAATAAAGAACAGCCACAACTTGCAATTTCTTTTTTGTTTTTATAACACAAAGTGCTTCTAGTAACGAACTTTGCAACCTTGCAATCAAGACAACTTGAAACTTGCAACAACAGATTCACTACATTAGCATTCCCCACAACACAAGGTCATGTTTAACACTCAACAGAAATCAACACCAACAACAAATATGCAGCACAGTATGATAACAACAACAAATTGAAGAAAGCAAACAACCAAATTGTGTCAAAACGTCAGTATGAACAAAATTCATTAATATAATGGACAAAAAGGTAACTCAAATCCAACCCTAGAACTGAGCTCTGATACGAAATGATGAGAACCCAAGTGCTTTGCTTCAAAAATCGGATCTTCCACGATGGAATTAGTGAACGAAGAAGACAAACCCACCCGTCGTTCTTCAAAAGGGGGCTGATTGTTTCCTTTGCTTTTGAAAAAACCTTTTGAGGAAAGCAGAAAAGTAGTCGAGGGACGCTTATCGCGCGTGGGGGGAAACCAGACGGAGAAAACGAGACATCCATTTACTATCAGTAGCAAGGAAAAAATAAGGACCGCTAGATTTGCTTTTTGCTAATCGGACGGTTCACGTTGATTACTTTGCATTTAACTTTCAAAATGCAAAACTTTCACACGGTGTGAAAGTTGTTTAACTTTCACACCCTAGACATCGTCATGATTTTAGTCTTATTGCCTATGAATGCAAATTCATGAGAGCATATTACACGCTACATTTCATATGATTTCGCATTGTTTAATATAATATCCAAAGATCTTTAACAAGTTGATATTTTCCAAGAGCTCACGTTCATGGGAAAGTTTGACATCTCTACGTTGGTTCTTTGCCTACTGGGCTATAGTATGTTTCAAGGATCTACTTATTCCCTATTTTATATTTATTGAAATTTGTTTTTTTTTTCTTATACCTTCTATTTAATTTTTTTTTTCATGTTTGGTTGTTTACAATTTTGTTAATTTAAAATTTCATATTCTAAATTTAAGTGCAACCATATTAAAATGTTTAATATGATTCCAAAAACCTGCAGGTTGTCGGGTTTTATTCTCTCTCGAATACCTTAATATTCTAAATTTTTCTTCTTTCCTTTTCAATTATGTCCTATTATTTTGTGGCTATTTGTTTTTTCTTTAAAAGAAGTTTGAGCACAAGCCCACAACCTATTCTTCACATAGAGGTTTGAGCTGATTGTCACATTACAAAGGCGTCAGTCACATAGAGGTTTGTTTGTAAAAGGTTAATAGCAAAAATCATAACTAAGGAAGACCACCAGATTTTTTTCCTTCTCTATTTTAGGTTTTTTTTCCCATGTGAAATCAATTAAATTGAGAGAGTTTTAGGCTTGTCAATAGTGAGTACTAAAAGATGTCATATCCTTCTATTTAAATTGTAACTTCTTCAATAGAAATCTTATTTTCTTTTTACATGCTTGCTCGTGGTTTTGATGAACAGCTGTTCCAAAATCTTTTATTCTTCATTTTGATTTTTTCTGTAAAAACTTTAATTTAATCAATCCTTTTCTTCTTTTTGTTTTTAGATACTCCAAAGAAAATCATTAATTTGGAATAATTTTAAGTTTAAAATTCTACGTAATGTTTTTTCAATACCTAATTTAAGATTTATATTAAAGGATTAATACAAATACCATAAAAAATGAGCTTAAAAATTAGAAGTAAAATAGACAAATAATAATATTAATAATTTCAAAATATGTAATGATTTACTTAATTTATAAAATATTTATTGAATTTGTATATTGAATAATCTAATTAATTTCGAATTATAATAGTACAGATAGATATAAATTTTTTAATATACGAAAAGATACAAGCATTTGAATCTATAATTTATATATTTATTCTCTACTCATATTTTTTAAAATTAAAATTCGGATAATTAATTAGTAGAAGCTTTTGATTTTCATAAATATGTATTTTTTAAAAGATAAATATAAAATATATATTTCTTTCTTTTTTTATTAATTATCATTAAAAATATTTACATATACTCCTTGAGATTGAATGAATTCAAATATAAATTTTAATAGTTTAAAAATAAAAATTATTTAATCAGAAATAGAAATGATAAAAGAGCATGAGTAATTAACATAAACTGTTTATATAAGACTAATGCATAATAATAATTTTAAGCTTATTAAATAAATAGTCTCACTAACATTAATTTTGACTCTATTTTTTTATATACATATTATATAAATTAATATTTGGTGTGTGGTTAAAATAATAATTTTGAAATATTATTAATTAAATGTAACATTAGTAAATTGAATACTAATTTTATTTTTTAGAATAAATTTATTTTATAAATCAAATGAATTAGGAATGTGATTGTAAATTAATTTTTAGAGCACATAAATTGTAAATTAATGTTTACAATTTTGAGAAAAAAATAAGCTTTAAATGATTGGAAAAAAATGAATCAAGCCAAAATCTTTTTGAAACGTGTTAACATTGAAAATAAAACGTATGCATTCTTCGGTAATATGATTAATAGGAATAAAAAACATGTGCATCCTTCGGTGAGTAAATGGAAGGAAAAAAAATCGTTTTGAAATCGAAATATGAAAATGTTTTCATCAATGGTAATTAAACGGAGTTAATAAAATGTCATTTCAAAGTAAAAAAGAAATGAAATTAATGGTACATTTTCTTCTTTTTTTCTTTAATGCGTAGATAATTAATGTATTTGATTTTCTTTTCCTATATCTTCTTATAATCATTATAAACAGAAAACCAATTCATGTAACACATTGTCATTTTATTAATTTTCATCCTGTCTATTTTCACATGCTGAGATATGATAAGAAGTTTAACATCATCTTCTAAAGGAAAAAAAATATACAAAATTTTAATTATACGTGTCTCTTGGATATGTATATGTTAGTATTTTTTATATAATGAATTTATTTTTTATTTTTAATTACTTTAATGTTATGAGATTTTTTATGTGTGTTGCAAATGGCTTGAAAGAAGGCTACACAATTAGATATGTTGATTTGAATGATCCTCCAAGAATACATTATTATATTGTTTGTATAGTTGTGTTTGACTTTTAATATATTGTTGTATATGTATTGTTGTGCATATTTTTGATATTTTAAAAATAATAGGATTTAATGATTTTGATATATCTATGTAATTTGTTTTTTATTTTTAAATACACGTGAAATTTGATCAAATTTCATATGATAATAAATTTAAGATATTTATTTAAGAATTTTAAAATATTTTATTCTGATTATTTAAAAATAAAATAAATAATTAGAAAGTGTTGTAAAAATTTCATTGTATAAATTAATAATTAATATTATTAATCTGAGTAGAAAATTGATCAACAAAACATCAATATTAATTGTCTTAATAATAAGATTTTAGTAAGATTTATTTTTACAAAGTGTTTGCTTCTTATTTGCATCATTTAATTTAAATTGTAGTATTTATTAATTGTTAAGGCTTATTAATGTATGATTAAATGATATTTAAGGTAATTTAATCATTTAATTCATATTCAAATATTTTCATAATATTTAATTAATTTATTAAATTCAAAATTTCTTTTAACAAATAAATTAATTCAAAATGTGAAAGGTTAGATTTTATTTGCAAATTATGTTTCACTAATTAATGATATTAATCATAAGACATAAATAATGAACAAAATGCCAATATTAAATGTATTAATAATAAGATTTTTAATAGGTTTATTTTGACAAACGTTTGCTTCTTATTTTTATCATTTAATTTAAATTGTAGCATTCAATTTGTAGTTAAGGCTTATTAACATATAATTAAATCACATTTAAGGTAATCTAATCATTTAATTCATATTCAATTATTTTTATAACCATAATTTATTTATTAATTCCAAATTTTATTTTAGCAAATAAATTAACTCATTTTTTTGTATATTTTAATGTGAAATTATATGATTAGAAAATATTATTTTATTAGCGTATTCAAGTTTATTTTTTTTAAAAAAAATATGATTAGAAAATATTATTTCATCATGTATTTACATAATTTAAATAAAAATTTACCATAGCAAATTGGGTGAGGAATATGTGAAATTTTTTGAAGCAATATAAATAAATTTGTTATATTTTTATTAAGTATATAGATTTAAAACTAAAAATCTAAAAGCAATAAGAAAATAACTCTTTACTATCACAATTTTAATTTAATTCGAGTAGAATTTTTAGTAGGTTTATTTTTACAAAAGGTTTTCTTTTTATTTGTCTCATTTACTATCATTTAATTCATATTTAAGGCTCATTAGTGTATAATCAAATAGCATCTAAGTCAATTTAATTATTTAATTCATATTCAAATATTTTCATAATTGTTAATTTTTTATTAATTTCACAATTTATTTGAGAAAATAAAATAATTCAAAATTTTTGTATATTTTGATGTTGAAAATATATGATTAAGCAATATTATTTTATTTAAGTATTCAAATTTGTTTGAAACATATGATTAGGCAATCTTATTTCGTCACTTTTACTTTTATTTTAAAAAATTTGGTACAATAGAACAAGCTATATATCTATATTAATGGTGTGATATATTTTTATCTTGCTGATTTTTCTTTTATTTATCATGAAAATTTCTATATGTAAATTGTTATATTCCTGCATTTGTTTCTTTTTCATATATTAATATTTCAAATTATCTAAATTATGGACTATAAAAAAAAGAATACCTGCAAATTAATGAAATGATGGCAAGTGTGTTGTGTGGATGTTGCCTTTGAAGAATTTTAATGACATTATTAAAGTTGTTGACTATTATTTTTCTTAAAAAAATTGAATATTTATATTTATGGATAAATGTTTCTATATAAAAGAAAATGAGACAAAAAGAAAAAAGAAAAACAAAATTATTAATATAATTGAAAGCAAAAAACAATATCGCGATAATGTTATCAAATTACTTATTAATAAGTTTATTTTTTACATTATGTTTCAATTTTATTTATGTTTTAAATTTTATTTTCAAAAATTAATTGGATATAACTTTTATATCATATATGTGGTTTTATTCGTCCCCAATAAATTTTTAAAAGCAAATATTACCTTTAATATATATATATATATATATATATATATATATATATATATATAAACTTTGTTCATAATTGTAACATCTTTATTATCAAAAACATATTGTAACAAAATGTATTCATAATATTTTTAATCAAATATTCTTGTATATAAAATTATTTATTAATTATACATTATGTTATATGTTCTTATTATTATTATCCAAATTTTACATGTATATTTCTAACACAATATCAAATTATTTTATCTTTATTTTCTTTTATTAGGTGTTTGATAGATGTGATGAATAAATGAAGAATTATATATTCTTTTCAACAATTCACATACATTTACAATAATTTGTAACAATAATAATTGTTTTGTTTATTTTTATTAGATTGAATTATTTTTTTAATATTTTATTTATTATATGTCAAAAATTTATTCAATGAAAAAAAACCTCAATAACTTTTTTTAATTATATAGTTATATCATCTAACACAAAATCAACCTAAAACTACACAAACAAATTATTTTTCTTATGATTAATTATTTAATACATCATGATATCAACAACAATATAATTAACCAACAAGGATTAATCCAGTTGGTAAGAAATAAACCCATATTCCTAAAGAACACATGGTTTTGATTCTCTCTGCCGATGTGAGGACCTTGTCGGTGAGTAACCTACAAGCACTCTTTGAGTCTTGAGTCCTACCTTGACCCTAATGAGCTCTCGGGACTCAAATCACCTAAACTTTTTGTTGTTGATAAAAAAACACTAGTAATCCATGACTTAGCCACCTAAAGCTTCATTTAGAGTGTATAGTTGCTTTATTGATTTCTAAGTTTTTAAAGAGATTAATCTTTGATGATTAATATTGATTGAAAAATATTTTGATCTATACATGAAAAAGAGAAAGAAAAAAGAAAGTATAATAGTCTATATTTCAATAGATATTTTAAATTTGATGTTAGATAACTTAATTTTTTACCATGGTAGAGAGTAGCATTTCCAATCATACCTCTTGACCACAACGGCTATGTAGTGTAACTTTTTTTTATCATGTGTGAGAGATCACAAGTATATTTTAATCCATCAAGTCAGAGTGTGTGACGGTTGTTGATCCAAGACAATTTTAGGTACGAAATAGTTTAACTTACAATAACAGTATATGGTTTATCAAACTTTATATTTTTTATAGAATAATGTTAAAGTTTTGAGTTCATCAAAAGACAAAAGTTAATAAAGCATTGTTTAAAACAATAATGTTTCAACAAATATTAAATGCCTTGGTTATATAATTTTATTATCAATTAAAAGAGAAATGTTAAAGATTAATTATAATACTTTAATGAGAAACTTTAAACCAAAAAATTTTGAATGATAAATTTTAAATAAAAATTCATTAATTTTAATAATTAAACAAAACATACACATTTTGTAAAGACTATAAAGGAATTTTTTATAAGGACAAAAATAAAAAAAATACTAAATTACAGGAAAAAAGTATTTAAACCTTTAATACATAAGTTGTAATTTTATTTGATCAAAGGTTAAAAATCATTGTATAAACGGATTTTCAAAGAGACACCAATATCAACAACAATAATAAATAGATAGATAACATTTTTATGAAACTCCCATACGGATTCAGCTTGTCCAATAAACCATGTCCATAGAAGAATACTCAATCAAATTGAATAAGTCTCTTTATGGGCTAAAGCAATCACGGCGCATGCAGTACACTCGTCTTGGTCAGTATTTGTTAAATGAATGATCTCATTTGTCCATATATTTCCATGAAAAAATCACAAATGGATTTGCTACAATTGTTATTTATGTAGATGACATAAATATCATTGGAACTCCATGAAAAACTTCCAAAAGCCATATATTGCTTAAAGAAAAAAGTTCGAGATGAAGGACCTAGGAAGGACAAAATTCTGCTTGGGATTACAAGTAGAATTTTTGTGCATCAAGAAGCTTACAAAATGAAGGACATGCTTAAAAGGTTCTACACGGACAAATCACACCCATTGTGTAGTCCAATGGTTGTAAGGTCTTTAGATGTGAATAATAATCCTTATAGACCTCAAGAAAAGGATGAAGAACTATTTTATCCTGTAATACCATATCCTAGTGCTATATGAGCATTAATGTATCTTGCTAATTATACATGACCTAATATATCATTTGCAATTAATTTATTAGGAAGATATAGTTCTTCACCTACATGAAGACATTGCAATGGAGTGAAGAACATACTTCATTATCTTAGTAACACTATGGACATGAGCTTGTTTTTATTCAAATGTTTCAAAGTTAGATCTAATTGGTAATGTAGATGCAAGTTGTTTGTCAGATCCTCATAATGGTAGATCACAAATAGGATATCTGTTTACATGCGATGGTACAACCATTTCATGGTGGTCTATAAAACAAACCATAACTGCAACATCATTCAATCATTAAGAAATTTTAACTTTACATTAGGCAAGTTGTGAATGTGTTTTGTTGAGATTTGTAATTCAACATGTGCAAAAAACTTGTGATTTACCTTTAGGAAAAATGACACCAATGATCATATGTAAAGATAATGTTGCATCGCTTAGTTGAAACAAGGATACATAAAAGGAGATAAAACAAAATCTTTTCTATCAAAATTCGTTTTCACTCATGATCTCCAAAAGAATGGTGATATAAATTTTGAACAAGTTCATTCAAGTGAGAATCTAGCATATCTTTTTACAAAGTCATTGTCCAGGAAAACTTTTGAGCAACCTATTCTTAAGATTGTGGACTTTGTTGTCTTAAAGATAATTATCTGCATGAGGGGGAAAATAAATACGTTTTACACTCTTTTTTCCTTCGTTATGGTTTTATCTTGTTAGATTTTATGACAAAAGTTTTTAATAAGGAAGACAATCAAAGTATTGAAGAATGATGTACTCTCTTTCCTTCACTAAATTATTATCCTATAGGATTTTTCCTTGTAAGGTTTTAACATAGACATATTTTTAAATGATGAACATCAAGGAAAGTGTTATGAATAATCTAATTGTGGTTGTCCATCTCTTTTATCATGCTATTATAGTTTATGGTCTTTTCTTATTCATCTTTATGTTTTGTAACTTCCTCAATTATCTTTTATATCTATAAATAAGTTATTACTCTTGAAAATGATACATATACAATTATAATTCTCAATAAATTTTAGCATTTTCTCTTTTGCTACTTTCTCTCTACATTTTGCCTTCCAGTTATATTATTTAACATATTATTATTTAATAATGAATTGATATATATATATATATATATATATATATATAATAATTTTATAGAATTTTATGATAATTATTTTAAAAATAATTTTTAATTAGTTGTGAATCTAAAAATGTAAACCCAACATTTTATTATATAAACGTCCGTACTCTATCTTATTTTTTATTTAACCAATTGCCGATTGTTTCCAAGATGTTTGGTTATGTTAGCAATAGTACCACTACTTTCGTTAGTGTCGCTAGTGTGCATTTAGAGATTAAAAGGCCTCATAGCTCATAAGTGTGCATAATTTCCTATTTTAAGCCTTTTCTTTTATATATAAATTTGCCTGTCATTTTCAATTCTAGACTTTTGCATCAAAATCACCGTCCAATGTTTTACTTTTTATCAATATGATACTCCATTTTTTCTTTGGTGTATATTATACTCCATTATTCTTAGTTTATGACAATTAGACAAAAGAGAAGAAAGAAATAAGCAAATCATGGTCGGTAAATGACGATTGACGTCCTTTTCTCAGTTGAACAAATTTAGAAGCTTCTTTAATTATTCTCTATTGTCGCAGTGTTTGTAACTTTGTATGTAATTGTTAATTGTTTATATTAATAAAACTGAAGTGATTGGTTTCAGTTACAGGGAGGTTTTTTTTTTTCTTTTAAATGATACCTCCCTAAAAATGAAAGATTACTTATTTTAGGGCATATAACCAAAGCGATTTTTGTATCTCTCAATATTTTTTTATATATACAACATAATTAAGAAATCTTATTATCTATTAACTATCAATTGGACTAAACCTTATTAATAAAAAGGGTTAATAATATATTTTTTAACATAATATTTAAATATATTTTTATTATCAGTTAAAATTTATAAAATTAGATAAATCGTATTTTATTAAATAAATCTTATTTATTTTTAATAAAAAATAGTTAGAAAAATGTATAAGTTGACTTTTGAAATTTCCATGTGCTTGTGCAATGTGCAGGCGCCTCCTATGACCGAAACGTGATGCGGACTACCAAACGTATTTGTCGCAGTTTTCAAACTTCCTTTTGAAATTTGTAGTCTTTTCCATCGACGAGATAATTCAATTGCACGCCTCCGTTTTAAATGTGGTTGCAACTTTTCAACGTTCAATGAATGCTTCTTTTTTCTTTTTTCATATAGATTTTTTTAAAAGCCATTTCTTTTTATAGATTTTGAATTGAATAATAGTAAGAAATAACTAATATATTTTTATTGGTTAAAAAAAGTATATAAAAATTTGCTATTTTTTTAATAAATTTATTTAATAAAAATATTTAATATATCAATTATTTTTTGAAGATAAATATTTAATTTATTTATTTAAATATATTTTATTTTATTTTTAAAAATATTTTATTAAATAGAGAGTTGATATATATATCTTACGGTCAAATATCAGAGTACGGAATTTATTTCATAAAAATTTATATTTAATAAATAAATTTTGAATTTATAAATTATAAAATATATTAAATGATTCATTATTCATCTAATAATAAATAATTTTTTAATTCAATCAATTCATCATTTTATTAAAATTCAGCAAATTAAATATAAATAAATTGAATGATTAATAAATAAACAAATTTATTAACTACTCCTTTCCGATGAGCATGGTGGTTGACAGGTTAAGTCAACTATAATATAATGTCGTTGTTAACCTGTCATATACTTTTAATTTAATAGCTTATCATGTATCCAATAAATAAAAGAAAAACCCATATAACTTATCAGACTGACATACAGCAATATAGGTTCTTACTTCTTATCATAAAGTCTCTAGTTATGAACTTTATCAATTATGAATGCAATGCGTTTTTTTCTTTCTTGAAACTTACGTTACGTCTCCTCTTTTTTAATTTCCCTTTTGTCTTTATATTTTCTTATCTAAAGAAATAAGAAACAAGTATATTAAATTTTACAACAATTCACTCGTACTACTCAATCATCGAATTAGACTTATTGATTCTTTTCATTTATATCATTATAATAATAAATTTTATTTATGAAAATAAATTCAAATTGATAAGGCATACGGAGTATTAATTTAATATTTAATATTATTAATATAGTATTTACATAAATATATAATAAATACATTTTCTACTAAAATATTAATAATAGTATTTATTAAATATAATATATAATTCAATTCAATTTAATTATATTATTAAACATTTCTTTGTTAAAAATAATATATTCATTAGATTTAATAAATATAATATATATATATATATATATATATATATTAAAATATATCATTAAATAATAATATTATTATTATTAATGTAGAGAACATATCAATACATTAGTTTTAATAATCACTATTTTTCCTAGTACAACTAACCTCAATTATTTTCTCACTCATGGAAGTGACTCTATGCCACTTGGGTGCATTAAATTTAGAGGATGAAAACAGAGAAAATGAAAATAAAAGATTTTTTAAAAATTAAAAATAAAATATAAAAAATATGAGTCTAAAAAAAAATATAAAATTTTTCTCATATTTTTCTTCTCATAATCTAAACCCAACCCAATCTTAGTCTACACCATTAAAATAGTCACTCTATGCGTCTGTCTTACTCCTAAAAGCAACCAAATACACCCTCATGTTCGTTCCTTAACTCACGTCGGCTACAATTAGTGTGAAAACCACAACTTTTGAAATAGGAAACACGTCATTTTCTCCAACGCCGCGAAGCTACCGGAAAGAAGGAAAAAAAAAAATCATATCTTAATTACAAACCAAAAAATTACCCACATTTACTTCTTGCTTGTTAAAATACATCTAGTTAAATGAGCTTAACGGCTTTTGGTATCAACATGATATAATTTTTTTCAATAATTTAATATTATAGTAATGATTTTTATTGATAGGGTTTGATTTTAATTTAATAATAATACTTAAGTATTTTATATCATTTTCATAATTTTGATAAAATAGTTTATTATCCTTTTATAGTTATCATTGTAAAGAAAATGAATTATTTTATTTTTTGGATAAATATTTCATTTCCTTTTTATAATATTATTGGAAAGATAATTGCATTTTTTTTCTTTTTAAACAAAATATGGAAATATCATTTTTAATAATATTTTCTTTTATAATTCGTTATTATTATTTTAAAGATAATACATGATTTCATTTACAATCAAATAATTTTATTAGTCTTTTATTTATACTGATTTAAAATTTAAATTTGTTTATTAACGCTTGACAAGCTTATGAACACTAATATATCAGCATAAATAAAATGAACACTAATATAAAAATGGACAAATTGAGTTTTGAAACACGCAAATTAATACTTTCTTTTTTAATATAAATTTATGTATATTCTCTTGGTTTATTTCTCTAACGTGTTGTTTAACTTGAATGCACATATCTTCATAGAGTGATGTGTAAACGTTGAGAAAACAAATATAATTAGTTAAAAAAATTGCATATTCTTTTTTAGTTAAATTTTTTTAATGTGTTGATATAATGATTGTTATACTAATTTTTTATTTAAAAAATATTTCTTTTGAACATAATAACTAAAAGGTTTAATATAAATTTAATTACAAATAATTTTTATCACATTCAAAAGAGATGTTTTAATAAATAATTTATGTAATTAATATTTTACAACATATAACTATTAACATTTTATATGAAAATTAATACATATATTTATTTATTAAAATATCTATGTAAACTAAAAAATATTTATTAATTAAAATTTAATTTTATATTCGTTAGGGGAGTCTGACTCCGTCCCAGCTGAATTCATTACTTTTTTTGCTGTTGTTTTTTCCCCTTGATATAAGATGAAAAAAAAAAAACAGATTTTACTTACTTTTAAAAATCATGATTTTCGGATATGAATTTTTTCTTCTTCTACTAAATCCACCCTTAAAGTTTGATTGAAAGTAAAAGGGAAAGAAGGAGAAAATTTAATAAAATAAAGGGAAAGAGAGAAAAAAAAAGTGTTTTTTATGTTTAATTTGATTGGAAGGAAGGAAAAAAAGAACAGAAGATCATCTTATTTGATTTGTAAGAAAAGGGAAGAAAAAATACGAATTATATACAGTGGCCGATGCAAGATATTTTTTTTAATATGTATAATCATGTTTTTTTCCCCATTAAAAAAATATTGCCCTATAAGATATTTTAAAAAAATGGACGTAAAAAATAAAAAGAGAAAATAAATTGATACTAAATTTATTATTTTATCCTTTTAATTTGTAGCTTTAATTACTATTTTGGTTATCTAATTTTTTTTAGATTCAATTTGATCCCTTAATTTATTTATTAGGTTTAATTTAATCTTTATTTTTTAAAAGTTCCATTTATGTCATTTATTTTTTAAAATTGGTTCAGTTTAATTATATTTTTCTTTCATTATCTTAGAACAGAAATGAGACAAAAATTGATTTGATATGACATCAAATTGAATATATTTTAAAATATAAAGGAATCCATTAGAATAATTAAAAATAAATTGACCAAATTGAATCTAATACTGATAAATTGTTGAATTTTATTTTTAGTCCTTTTAATATATCCATTTTTTTGTCCTATAATATGCAGATCATTTACTATTAATTTCTATTAAATATTTTTCAAAGAGACTAATACTAAATGAACTAAAATTTGTATGTAACAAAATGAAAAAAATAAATATATTAGGACTAAAAAATAATAACAAGGAATAAAAACATTTTTTTGTTTTATTTGGTATTCAATGCAAATTTTATTTTTAAAACAAAATTCACTAATTTATCAAATACCAAAAATATATTTATTTATTTTAACCAAATTATAACTATTTTTTGTTCCCACTGATTAAAAATTTCTGGATCCGTCTATGATTATATACTTTTTTTATATCTCTATAAATTAACAGAAAAAATGAGAGATAAAATAAATTTTGAAAAATGTAATTTGCACAATTTAAAAGTTTTAAGTATTTTTCTCCTTCTAATTTCTCCTGATTTTTAAACTAAACACGATAAAAATAAAGAATATAATCCCTATTTCCCTCCTATATATTAATTTTTTTTTACCAAAAATAATACAAATAAATTAATTATTTACCCAATAATACATCCAAAATATTGTTTACATGGATGATACACTTTTTTTCTAATATGTTTAGAGATTGGTTCCTAGAGACTGATTTTTAAACGTTAATTTTTTTAGGAACTGATTTCTTAACTTTTTTTTTTTGTTTTTGGATTTTATTTTTCTTAATTTTTTGTGTTATTAATTGTCTATATTTATTTTTTTTTAAGTGAAAATAATATTATTTTGCATATGTTGTTAATTTTTTTTGTATATTTTATGTTGTATCATTTTTTGAAGAGTTAAAATCTTTTGTATTTTCATTTTATTTGATTATTAAAATATATAATTAATCAACAACTTAATTGAAATTAAAAAATATATTTAACCAATAAGTTGAATTGAACTAAAATATTTAAACTACAAAATAGATATAAAATTACAATAAATAGAGCACAATATTTAAATTTGAAAAATACAACAAAATTTTTAAAATACAAACAATATGACATAAACTTAACATTGTTAACTTGAACCTACATGATGGGGGCGTTTGTTTTTTTAATGGTTTGGGATGCGACACATGAAACATTCTTTTGATTGACCCGGTTCTCAGATATCCATTTCGATTTCTATACAAGAGGAGACATGATGACCTTTAGAATTTCTTTTCATTTGTGGGTCGAGGCAGATTCTTGGCTCATGACATGGTGGCCAATATGCTTTGTTGCACAATTCGTCAAACAATCCTGCACATGTTGGTGACACTTTCCAATATATACATAGGATGCATGTAGTTCTTATACTCATGGTGAGCATGCTTACAAGCATCAACAACATGGGAACAAGGCATGTGTACCTTTTGGAATTTATCATATTAACACCACATTTCATCTGGTTTGATCGTGAAATTTCCAACGAGCCGAACCTCTCTTGGGTCAATTATCTCTGGACTAAGAATTATGTGTCGCATTGATCGAACTCAAGAACAATGTTATAGTTTTTCTTTCTCTGTGCATCTTCCATAGCCTTGTTTACTACTTGTGTATAAACTTGGCCAAACGTAATCATTGATGCAACTTCTTTCCCTCTTTGGTTGAACAATGTATTACACCTTGTGTAGGTTGATTTTACCAACGCACATATTGGAATATTTTCTATTTTCTTGAGTGCAAAATTAATTGACTCAGCAAGATTGGTGGTCATGTGTCCCCATCGTCAGCCACCATCCCATGCAAGAGCTAATTAATCGCTAGTTTAGCTTATGCCTCATCCCTTAAAGGGTTATAGTAGTGATTGAATTAAAGCTCTGTTCTTGCATATGTTGAGTAGTTATAAACAGACAATTTCAATTATTATTCATAATACAAAATTAAGTGTTATTTGAAATACAAGAAATCACCCTAGAAGGGGGGGGGGGGGGAGGGGATTGAATAGCGTGTTAATTAAAAATATAAAACCTTTTGAAATTGATGTTATAATAAGCAAGTTTATAAGAAACCTCGTCCAGTGACTAAAAGTGGACTATTGTCAAATGAGGTATAAAACTTGTTTTTCAGTGAAAATCTTGTGTGCAAAATGTGTTAATAATGGACAATGAAATACTTTAATAAGCCAAAGAAGAGTAATAAAAATATTTCATTTTATACTAATTCACTCAACTTGAGCTACGCCAGTGGTTTGTCCCACATCCTCTTGTAATTACATCTTTGCTTCCACTAGAATGTGGGTGCAAGCCAGTGGTTTGTTTGCTCAAGCGACCTACGCTCCTGAGTTTAGACTTCCAAGACCGTTCAATCAGAAATTACTCGTGCTACACATTTGGTGAGGGTGCTGTAAAACGACGAGTGAAGCGAAAAAAAAAGTTCAAAAAGAAAAAGGAAATAAGCATTTGATTGACTGTGTTTTTAAGTAAAAATATAGACGTTCATGTGACCTCATTTTATCATTTCGGAAAGTTTGTCTTTTTTAGAGAGAAGTGAGTTATCAAGAATAGGAGTCATTTGACTTAACCTATCAACTGAAAAAATCCTTCAACTATTTCTCGTCATTGAAAAATTCTTTTTGCGAGAATCAATTGCCTCTTTCATTCTTCCTTGCTACAAGGTTGTGAAAACAAAACAATGATGGATACCTCAGAGCCCTACACTGGGGAAATGAAAGACACCATGCATAAACCTGAAGCGAACCTAGGGGCAAATTAGAAGTTCTCACCCAATAGGTACCCTGCTACAAGGTCATGACGAAAGACAATGATTGGTACCTCAAAGCCTTACACTGGTGCAATGAGGGGCACTGTGCATGAGCCTCAAGCGAACCTAGGGGTAGATCAAAAGTTCTCACCCGTTGATGTTTTTTAAACAAAAAAAGGGGTGGGGGGGGGGGGGAACCCTGGGATTTCAATGGATTGATTAAACGTCAAACAACTCCATTGTCGTCACTCCAAAATGGTTAAGTGACTAAATCAAACAGAACATACACTCTAAGAGAGTTCCCGAAGAGATTTGCAAAAGATAGGATGAGGTTGCATGAATTATCACTTCTTTCAAAAGGACAATCAATCTGTGTTTTCCAAAAAAATCAAATCAAAATCAAAATCACAAAATAGGGAAAGAATGTCATGAACATTGTACAAATTTCCATTACATTGCATTGTTGCATACGATTTCCTACATCTAATGTCCAATCTTTTTGAATTTTGGAATGACCAGCCCTCTCAATGAGTCAATCTCTTGCTTTCTCATAAGGGTGGACCCTTGGGTACTAGTACCCTCACCTTTAGAGGGCTACACGCCCTCGCCTTCAGAGGGCTACACACCCTCGCCTTCAGAGGACTACACATCCTCACCATCAGAGGACTGCACGTCCTCGCCTTCAGAGGGCTACACGCCCTCACCTTCAGAGGACTATATGTCCTCCCCTTCAGAGGACTACACGTCCTCGCCTTCAGAGGGCTACACACCCTCACCATCAGAGGACTACACATCCTTGCCTTCAGAGGGCAGCATGCCCTCGCCTTCATAGGGCTACATGCCCTCACCTTTAGAGTACTACACGTCCTCGCCATCAGAGGACTATACATCCTCCCCTTTAGAGGACTACACGTCCTCGCCTTCAAAGGGCTACACGCTCTCGCCATTAGAGGACTACACGTCCTCGCCTTCAGAGGGCAACATGCCCTCACCTTCACAGGGCTACACGCCCTCACCTTCAGAGGACTACACGTCCTCGCCTTCAGAGGGCTACACACTCTTGCCTTCAGAGGACTACACGTCCTTGCCTTCAGAGGACTACCCGTCCTCGCCTTCAGAGGGCTACACGCCCTCGCCATCAGAGGGCTACATGCCCTCACCTTCAGAGGACTACACGTCCTCACCTACAGAGGACTACACGTCCTCGCCTTCAGAGGGCTACACACCCTCCCTTTCAAAGGACTACACGTCCTCGCCTTCAGAGGGCTACACGCCCTCGCGTTCAGAGGGCTACACGTCCTCGCCTTCAGAGGGCTATACGCCCTCGCCTTCAAAGGGCTACACGCCCTCACCATCAGAGGGTTACACGCCCTCACCTTCAAAGAACTACACGTCCTCGCCTTCAGAGGGCTACACGCCTTCGCCTTCAGAGGATTACACATCCTCGCCTTCAGAGGGCTGCACGCCCTCGCCTTCATAGGACTCCACATCTGCACCTTCAGAGAATTCAAGGTCTTCCGCCCTTAATGCTCAATCGAGACCTGCGCTCTCGGGTGAGGGGCTAGTAGTTTGCTTTTATCAGTTCCTGGGCCACCCCCTGATATTGGAGGGCGACCAACTGTGCGAGCACAACTAGAGAGGGAGGCTATCGTGCAGCTACTATGCATACTGGGGCAAGATTTCACCCAACGACCACAATGCTGATCTCCCCCTGCAGAAGTATCAGTTGGTCTGTGCCGTCATGACATACGTAAGTATGCACGTGGCTCAATTGATTTCTGATGTCATCTATTGTTTGTAGGGATCGCACCTACAAGACACCCAGTGGATCCGGAGAAGTCCAACATGGCCCTGGGGTTTCCAGCTCTGGTTATGGGCCTCTGTCAGTCCTACCGGGTGCTCGTCCCCCCAGCAAGGTTACGCCATCGTGACATAGGTAAGTATGCACATCGCTCAATTGATTTATGATGTCATCTATTGTTTGTAGGGATCACGCCCACAAGACACTCAGTGGACCCGGAGAAGTCCAACAGGGCCCTGGGGTTTCCATCTCTGGTTATAGGCCTCTGTCAGTCCTACCGGGTGCCCGTCCCCACAACAAGGTCACGCCATCGTGACATAGGTAATTATACACATCGCTCAACTGATTTCTGATGTCATCTATTGTTTGCAGGGATCGCGCCCGCAAGACACCCAGTGGACCCGGAGAAGTCCAACAGGGTCCTGGGGTTTCCAGCTCTGATTATGGGCCTTTGTCAGTTCTAAGGAGTGCCCGTTTTTATTTGATCACCTTTTTTTCTCAAGTCATAGTAGGACACACCTAGTTACTCATGATCCTATGAATTTAAATAAAATAAGCACAAGCTTGGAAGGGAGTCATACCTCACAAAATATATGTATGTGTATTTAGGTAGCGAAAATACCTTAGATATGCATGTATGTAATTTAGGTAGCAAAAAAATACCTCACAATATACATACATATATATATATATATATATATATATATATATATATATATATATATATATATATATATATATCAAGATACCTTAGATATGCATGTATATAGCAAAAATACCTCACAAAAATATACATATGTTTAGGTAGCAAAATACCTCATGGAAAAAAAAACAAAAAAAGTAAAATAAAAATAAAATTGGTTAGCTAAAAAGCCAACATGATTTTGAAAGGAAATGAACTTGCCATTCAGAACACAAGGTTTTTGAAGAAAAATGTGTATGCACCTGAAGGGTGAATGTTGTGAAAATTTTCTTGAATGCCCAAAATGGACTCGAATAAATGTATGAGTTGATAAAGGAGCATATTTTGGAAACACTGGGTTGACTTAAATAGGAAAAATCATGAATCTTGAGCCCTAGTGTCGTGTGACCACAAAAACTTGATGCTTGAGTGTTCACATAGGTGCATGCGTGACCGGTTTTGCATAAAATTTCTGAATCATCATTGTTGCGCGCGTGTCATGGAAATAATGTGGGACATCCCTTTACCCCTAGATTGCTGACCAAACCAACACCCTGACATATATCATGTCGAGCCATTCTACAAGCCTTGAGCCAAAATCCCAACTCACCATAAACCTTGGAAAGAAAACAAAAGAAAAAGAAAAGTTCCCGATCAAAGATCGGAAGAAAACAAAAGAAAAAGAAAAGTTCCCGATCGAAGATCGGAAGAAGACAAAAGAAATATACAGAAAGGTCTTTGGACCAGACAATATATGAATTGTCACAAGCAAATAAGAAAAGAAAGGAAACCACGACTTGAAGTGGTCCTCTCCCTTTGATTGCCAATCAAAATCCTGTGCGTCGGTGACTTTTTCGCCCCGCACTAAACAAAAACAAAAAAGGAAAAGGCCAAAACACTCAAAGCCAAATTTCCCACCAAAAAACACCATTCCTGAAAAAGTCCTATTGATCGGTTATCACGCATGTAATCTTTGATTTGATAGGAAATAATTTGCAAAATCAAGTCATGACATATCTATGGTTCGGAATTAGGATAAAACACTTACCTGTTTTAGATTGATACACTTTGAGTGATTTTCTTCTATTTTGTTGGACCCAGTGTTTCCTCTAAATGGTCATTTAGAAATGAAACGCTAACATCCAAAATCTTATTTATGGTTATGAGAAAATTTCATCAGCATACTCTCTTTCCCTAATAGACACATTGTTTTTCACCAAAAAATCATATGTTGCTTTGATCAGTTGGAGGTTTTGTTTCTTTACTAAAGCATGTTCGCATTTTAGTGAAAGAACACTGAGACTATTTTAGTCTCACAAAAGCAAGAACTACGTAGGTCTGAGTTCCTCATCACCAATTGAGGATACTTTGAACCAAAAGCCCTGCTTTTGTCGACCACCCCACCCTTTGCTATCCAGTGACCCGAGAGTCCAGTGGCATGTTGAGACACCCGACGGTAACCCGCACATGCACCTTTTGTCATCCAGAGATGACAAGTCCGATGACATGCTGAGATACCCAAGTGGTTATCCGTACAAACGATTTCTGTTAATCTTGACCCGTGAAGTCAGATGGCAGGCGGGGATACCTTATGGTTATCCACACCTTTTGTCAACCAGAGGCAAACGAGTCCGTTGACGTGTAAAGACTAACGTCGTCTTCTGCACCTTTTGTCAACCAGAGGCAAGCGAGCCCATTAACACGCGGAGACTAACGTCGTCTTTTGCACCTTTTGTCATCCAGAGACGGCGAGTCCAATGAGATGTGGAGATACCCAAGTGGTTATCCGTACAAACGATTTCTGTTAATCCTGACCCGTGAAGTCAGGTGGCAGACGGAGATACCCAAGCGGTTATCCGTACAAACAATTTATGTTAATCTTGACCCGTGAAGTCAGGTGGCAGGCGGGGGTACCTTATGGTTTTCCACACCTTTTGTCAACCAGAGGCAAATGAGCCTGTTGACGTGCAGAGACTAACGTCGTCTTCTGCACCTTTTTTCAACCAGAGGCAAGCGAGCCTATTGACACGCAGAGACAAACATCGTCTTCTGCACCTTTTGTCATCCAAAGACGGGGAGTCCGATGACATGCAGAGATACCCAAGCGGTTATCCGTATATACGATTTCCGTTAATCCTGACCCGTGAAGTCATGTGGCAGGCGGAGATACCCAAGCGGTTATCCATACAAACAATTTCTGTTAATCTTGACCTGTGAAGTCAGGTGGCAGGCGGAGATACCCAAGCGGTTATTCGTACAAACAATTTCTGTTAATCCTAACCCGTGAAGTCAAGTAGCAGGCAGAGATACCCAAGCGGTTATTCGTACAAACGATTTCTATTAATCCTAACCCGTGAAGTCAGGTGGAAAGCGGGGGTACCTTATGGTTATCCGCACCTTTTGTCAACTAGAGGCAAACGACCTCGTTTGACACACAGAGACTAACGTCGTCTTCTGCACCTTTGTCATCCAGAGACGGCGAGTCTGATGACATGCGGGGGATATCTTATGGTTATCTGCACCTTTTGTCATCCAAGACGAACGAGGTCGATGGTATCGAGATGATGTTGGTCGTCCGATTCTGATTATTTTGAAAATCCTTGCAGGTTTTACTTTCGTCATCCAGAGACATTCAAGTCCAGTGACGCGCAAGATTTTTCTCTGCTAGGCAAGGACGATCGAGTTCGACAACATGTGGAAACCTCATGGTTATCCTGTTTTATCGCTTTCAAGGCATGGAAGTTTTGCTGACGCTCCTCAGAGGGGCAACTGCCATACCCTAATTTTGTCCGGGGACCATTATTTGTTGGCATGCGACCTTCGCTTGACCACCTCAAAATGTTTAACACCCATCGTTGTGTAATCCGTAAAGTCTCGCAACATTCCAGAATTCAAAACAAACATTGTTGTGCAATCCGTAAAGTTCCGCAATATTCTAGAAGTCAAAAAGAGCATTGTTGCGTAATCCGTAAAGTCCCGCAACATTTCGGAGGGCAAAAAGAGTATCTTTGCGTAATCCATAAAGTTTCGAGATGTTTCGGGAAGAAACCGGTCAACAACACGAAAATGGGAGTGTATTTAGCAAAGTGGGGTGTGTGTAAATAAACAGGAGTGTATTTAGCAAGGGGGGGGGTGAACTTATCAAGATCCTCCACGTTTTGTTGAAAAATGGTTTTCGGGGCTTCTGTAATGCTTCCATAAAATTTCCAAAAATCTTGGGTAAACATATTTCACTTGATATTGGTGAAAGGGAAGAGGAAAAAGAAGAAAAGCAAGTCCTATATGCTTCCGTAAAATTTCCGAAAACCTTGGGTAGGCATATTTCACTTGATATTAGTGAAAGGGAAGAGGAAAAAGAAGAAAATAAAGTCCTATATGCTTTCGTAACTTTTCCATAAATTACGAAAAGGGGGGGTATACTTATCAATATGGGGGTGCAAATAGAAATTTTCAAATTTCGAATATGGGTCCTTCCAAAATATTTTGGAAGCTGGGTTACTTAAGGAGAAAGCAACCCAGCTCGCTTGGGCGAGCTGGGCGGCAACCTCCTCCCCCCTTTTCCTATAAATAGGCGAAGGGAGGCTATTCCAAAGGGTCCCTAACCCCCTTGGCTATGCATTTCAGCTGTTTTCCGTGAAGAAAATCCAAGCCGAGGTGCTTCCGTAACGCTTCTGTGAAGGTTTTCCGCCGTTCTTCATCCGTTCTTCGTTCTTCAACCGGTAAGTTTTCGAATCCAAGACTTTCAATTCATTTCTTGTTTTGTTGGCTTTCATCTTTATTTCGTTCACTTTCGATTTTCTTTTCTTCTGTTTTTAACGTGCTTTAACCGTTTATTTAAGCCGTTATCTTGCCTAATAAATGATAAAATGAATTTCAACCGATCATTTGCATTGTAATCTCGTTTAATCACTGTTAAAGCAAAATGTAACCGATCGTTCACACTGTAACCACGGTTAAACCAAAAAAAGGAAAAATAATAATAAAATAATCAAAATATCTTGAAATAATAATAATAAAATAATCAAAATATCTTTGAATAAAATAATCAAAAAAATCAATCAGACGTTTTTCTTTGGAAGTTTCCTTGAATGAATTGACTAATAACCAAAGTGAAACTAAGGCTAAAATCAACTCACAAATCAAGCTTTGTTCGCAAAAATCACTAAAAACCGTTTTAAGGTCCAACGCCTTAAACGATCCTCTTTGCTTTTATCGGTTAACATGGACCGTTGAAAAGCATAAAATCAACATGTAACTTTATCGCTTTTGCAAGAACTACGTAGGTCTGATTTCCTCATCGCAATTGAGGATACGTAGGAGCAAAAACCCCACTTTTGTCGACCACCCCAAGAGATCGTTAATGATCCAATGCCTTAACATTTATCTCCTTTCAAAAATCAAGAGATCGTTAATGGTCCAACGCCTTAACGTTTCTCTCCTTTCAAAACCAAGAGATCATTAATTGTCCAATGCCTTAATGTTTCTCTCCTTTCAAAAGAATCAAAAGATCGTTTAATGGTCCAATGCCTTAAACGACTCTTGTTCGGTTAAAATCGATCTTGCGGAAAAAGATCAAAACAACTTAACCAACGTTTAGTTCTGAAAGAACTACATAGGTCTGATTTTCTCATTGCAATTGAAGATACGTAGGAGCGAGGGAAACACCCTTGTCGACCACAAAAAGATAAAAATAGAAAAGACCGATAAAAAACATAATAACATAAAAAGGGAAAATAAAACAAATTGAAGACATGATATTGCACATTTGATTAAAGGCTGCCGTCCCTTGTGACGGACGCGTGGGGTGCTAATATCTTCCACGTGCGTAAAAAAAACTCCCGAACCTTTCACGATTAAAGTTCGTAGACCACACCTTTTCCGATTTTTTTGACGTTTTCCTCAAATAAACGTTGGTGGCGACTCCGCGCGCCTTCCTCCCTTGGAAGACGCACTCGTGAGCCCCACGTTGCCCTCCCGCCAAAGGGTAGGTTGTGACAAACCCCAATAAAAAGGTGGAAGAGCTCTAATCTAAGTAAAGATTGTCTTCCAATATTTAGCTAGGCCTTAATGACGAATTTTAAACCATGCAGAGATAACTTAAAACATAATAGTTTTCCTTAAAAGATAGATAACTTAAAATAGAGTATCAAGTAATTTGAAATCAAATCCAATTTGTGATCACAAATGCAAGTTCATAAGAATAACATGGTAAATTGGTGAACAAGAAAACAAAAAATATACGCATATAAACTTATTCAAGTTTGTGCACCTGTCTCAGACGAACCACATTGCGACCATTTTGCCCGTATACACAATCAATAGTATCATCAAGAACCACAATTTCGATTGCCATATTAGTCACGATAGCATATTTACTTCCACTGTAGACCAAAAAAAAGAACAATAAGAAGAAATTGACAGTTGCCAGTTTTCACATTCTATTTTATATGTTAAACTGACTATTTCCATAATTATTTTTTGAAACCATGTTCTTGTTAACTACAATTTCACCTCAAAGCAAGGATTTCAAATAAGAGCAGATGAGCAATGACCCAAGGAAAACAATGTCAAATCTAATAGTATATACCAGTCAAGTATAACGGTTAATCAATGGACTGATAGAGCATAAATAAAATATTATGTTGAATGCACAAATCACAAACAAGACGACAATACACATGCTATCCTCTAGACAAAGGTCTAACGAAGAAAGTATTTTTTGTCCACAAATAACAACACCAGCCTAATAACACACCCTACTATCAAACATATCCTAATACACAACTTCCATATTCTATATTCTATGCATAACTGTCACCAAGGTAGTTTCTAATTCTAATACAGAATAACTACAGAACAGCTAATCACCAAGGTATTTTCTATTAAATATTTTAATAATAGATTATTTTTCTTCTACCTAGAATTTCCAACATGACTATTTATAATTATTAGTTCTCATCAGAGAGAGTACTTACAATGCAAGGTACAATACCACTAAATATTCTTGAGTTCCGGAAAAAGCAGGCACCCTCAATATTACAAAAGAGGTTTAAAGACACAAACATGGCTTTGATAGGGTAGCATAACTTATTGTATGATTGAAAATATTATAAGATGACACAAATAAGCAACTACTCAAGAACATGATTGGAAAATGTGAAGGGATGTGTATACCACAGACATCTACATCCATTACATTACACCATAAATAGCTATCAATGTAATTAAAATCTCAAAATTTTAGATAACAAGAAAACAAATATATAGATTTGCAATTTGGATTAAAACAAGTTTTTGCAACCAGGGGTATGAAAAGATTTACCCCTAAATGATTATTAATTTAAAATTTAAAATTTACTCCTAAATGGTGAATTTTAAAAATAATTATCCCCAATCAGTACTTTGTCCTCAAGGGACATATATTGCCAATAAAGGTGAGATTGGATATTTGTGAGGTGCTTCCTCCAATGGAATGGAAATGTTGCAAGTTTAATGCATAAAATTTGGTAAGTTGAAAATTACTTCAAAAATAAAAAAGAAAAAAGGTAATTGAATGTAGCAAAGCAATAATTATGTAATTTTCTTTATAATTTTTTACTTTTTATATAGATTTTCCTTTTATATTTAATTCTTATCTGTTTGTGTTGATGTATATAGAGCATTTGTCTTGAGTTGAAAAAATATCATGTTTTCTTTTAGAAAAATATTTATATTTATTTAGTTATCCAAAAAGTAAAATGTTTATTATCTATTTTTAGGGGATTTTAAAATTTATAGTTGGTTTTAATGTCTGCTGTTAAGGGGTTTTAAATATCTAGTAAAAAAATATTAAAGGTTTTTAATTTTTTTTTTTACAGTTTTATGGATGTTTTCCCTTTGTAGTTTGTATCCATAATAATCTATTATATAAATCTATAATTTATCTATAATATATTAAATTTATTTTTGAAATCTATATCTTTTCGCTAAAATTCCTATCATTCTGCCATTATTAATATACCACATCAACAAAATTATTTTGTCATGAAAGTTAACTCTGTTAATTAAATTAGTCATTATTTACTAACATTTTTTAGCTTTAATTTAGTTAAAATTTTCAAAAACTTAATTAAACATTTTTTCTACAATTATATGGAATTTAATTCCCTTAATTAAATTAGCCACGATTTACTAACATTTTTTTAGCCATAATTTAATTAAATGTTTCAAACTCTTGTTTAAACGTTTATGGTATTCTTCTTCCTCTTTCAATCTTAAATAAACATTTTTTATTGGTTATTTATTGACAACATAATCAGTCTTATTTAATGACATTTGATTTACATAATTTTTGTTTGATTAGTATGCCGAATGAGGAGAAAATGTCTTTTTGGTTTATATGCAATTTAATGGTGTAACGGTGTCTTCTCATTTTCTAAGTCATCTCCCGTGTCTAATGAACAAAAACTCAATTTTTGTTAGTTTAAAAACTTACCTTAGAGTTTCTCTCCTGTCTCTCAAATTCTTTATTAGCAAAGTTTATGCCCTTAAATCTCACACTTACAAACTACATTCTTCAAATACTTTTAAACCTCAATATTTACTTCTAAAATTCTTTCAATCCCTCTTTTCAATTTCTCTTCTCCTAGCAAGTCCTTTCCTATTGTGGAAGAGGGCATTATAAAAGTTTGTTATGAAAATGATTAACGTGCGAAGCATGTGATGGAAAAAAGATGATTGTGACAGTGGGAAAGTGTAGGAGACGTTGTAGTCGGTGAACCCTCTATGGAGAAAGTGTTTGATTTATTATTTATAATTTCTTTTTAATTTTATGTAGCTTGTATAGGTCAGCTTATCTTGCATTTTTTAAATGTATATTTTTAGTAAGTTTTGAAACTATTGTCGCCATAGTATTGTGCTCTGTCAATCAACTCTTTTGGGGGATAGTCTTGGGTGTACTCATTCTTTTTATAACAATTATCAATTAGATTATTTAGCCTAACTAGCTTTTCAGTTTTTTCTTCTTTTCGTATAAGCAAAATTATAATTTTAGTCCTCCTAGTTGTTTCTAATTTCAATTTTAGTCCCCTTTAATTTTATTCACAAATTTAGTTCTCCATTTATGTCCAATCCCATAAATTTGATCCCCAAGCCCAAATTTAAACGTTGACTGTTACAGACGAACGTTGACTGCAACGTGTTACATTATGATTGGACCATAAATAGGTGCGTCATTTTAATCGAGTGTAGTAATTTTTTTTTACCCCAACCCTAAAAGCTTATCGGAAAACCCCTAAACATTGAGTTTGGTCTTCTGAAAATCCCTATCTTCTTTGTCAGTCGAGGTTCCAAGGAAGAATCCTAGGATCCTGGAAGTGCATAGGAGCTGCTCGATGTGCTTCGTGAACCATCGGACCTAGGACGAGTGTTCCCATGATGTCGGGTCAATGTTGTGTCAGAAATTGGAGAGGTTGAGGTAGTTTTTGCCGCCTACGTAGGGGTACACGGAGAGCTGGTCTTGGAGGATGAAGTTGTTGTGGTAGATGATGTGGTGGAGGGCAATCATGCACTTTAGGGCACGACGATGTTGTTGGTCCCCTGAAGGTGGTCCATTAGGACCAATACAGTAGCCGAGGTGGTGGCGCGTGAGCTGTCGCCAAAGGAGAGGAGCATGGCTAGAGGCTTGCATGTGAGGGGCGTGGAGGAATCGTGGCTCGTGGCGCGCAGAAGGAAGAGTGTGGTGCATTTGGAGAGTAGCACCGCCTTGCTCTGTGATGCTTTGTCCTTGATTATCCGAATTATATGCGTGAGTTTTTTCATGCTTGATTTTGTCGTGAGTTCAAAGATAAACACAATCACTAGTCACTACTCGCGCATGGTGTTTGAAGAATTTGATGCTAGAAAGTTGAAAAAAGGGAGTGTTTGGCGTTGGGCCTGCGAAATGAAATTAAAGGCAATGTAGTTAGCTGTCCTTATCTTTTAGGGATTTTTTTGAAAAGCTTTTAGGGTTGGGGTACAAAAAAATTACCACACTCGATTAAAATGGTGCACCTGTGTATGGTCCAATCAAAACGTCACACGTAACAGTCAACGTTCGTTTGTAACAGTCAACGCCTAAATCTAGGCTTGAGTACCAAGTTTACGAGATTGGACATAAATAGGAGACTAAATTCGTGAATAAATTTAAAAGAAGACTAAAATTGAAATTAAAGACAACTAGGGAGAGCAAATTTACAATTTTACCTTTAGTATAAGCACTCCTAGTTAGCATCTACATGGAAACTTTTGTATTACACAATCACTTCCAATTGTTGTAGAAGTTTCTTATTCTTTATTATATCGGTTCGATATTTTTATCTTAAAAGCAATCTTTCTGTAGGTTTTACGCGTGCTATTTTTTTTCATTTTATTTCAATATCTAATATCCTATTCATAATCAATTTGATAATTGAAATATGTAATTGTAATGTAAAAAACATTCTTATAGTTGACGCAAGATGATGGTGTGGTGGAAAGTTTGTTTGTCATTGTTTCAAGTAGTTGATGGACAAGATGTAACAGAAAATTCTGTTTTGTAGAGTCAGGAGTTTTAACAGACAAACAACATAAGTTTGAAAGTTTTATACGTGTCCTTTTAAAATTTTTTTACAGCAGCAGTTTGTGGAGATTCGACTTTATCTCAAAAGTTTGATGTAATTAAATGACACATAAAGGAAATAGCCGCTGGGATAGTTTAAGCCTGCAAGGAACAATTGGTTGCAATGTGTTAATAGAATCTTTTATGCATTTTGGAGGGCTTCTATTTGTATGTTGGGATCAATTAAACTAACATGCTGCTAATATAAGTTTTCAATATGTATTTTTTTTAGGTTCGGGCAGAGGACAGGGGGTTGTTATGTTTGGCTAATAAAAAATAAAAAAACACAATAATCAATTATATTAATTTAATTTGGCTAATTTTAGATAATAACATTGATAATAAAAATTGATAATTTGGAGAATGAGTCTATCGTTGTCCTTTGTCAATTGGAGATGTATTTTCCTTCATCATTTTTTGGCATAATGGTTCACTTAATTGTTCATCTCATGAGGGAGATCCAATTGTGTGGTCTTATTTTTTTTACGGTGGATGTATCCAGTTGAGCGGTACACGAAGGTCTTAAAGGGTTATACTAAGAATCAATACCGACCAGAAGCTTCCATTATTGAAAGGTATGTTGCAAAGAAGTTATTGAGTTTTATTCCTAGTACATTGAAACAGTTCAATCGGTTAGGCTTTCTGAAACTCGTCATGACCGGACATGGGGAGGTAAAGGTACACAAGGATACAATGTTGTAACAATGACTTGATAGAAAGTCTTACAAATGCATCTGTATATCTTGAATAACACACAAGAGGTTCTTCCCTACATATGTACTCACAAAGAATATCTGACAACTATTCACCTAAAAATGAACATGATGAAAGTTTTGCAAGAGCATAATAGAACTTTCATAAACTTGTTTAAAGAAACAATCTTCAGTGTTGATATTGCTTCCAAAACATTAAGACTGTTGGTTGTTGGCCCAAATCTTAATGTCCTCACTTGGAATGGATATGATATCAACAATTATTCATTCTATACAATGTCACAAGATGATAAAAGTAGTGTGCAGAATAATGGGGTGAGTCTTGAGGCTGATTCTGAACACTTTTGTAGTGCGTCCAAGATCCGTGTGATTCAAGATTGTTAGTGGTTCTACAAGAAAGACCAATTGGTATTAGTCACCAGAATGATGATTCAACACTTGACATTTGTGAGACGCTTGCTTTTTCCATAAAATGCCTTCTATAATTGAAGAAAACGAGGTGGATGATGTACATGCAAATCGTAATGATCATGATGAGGGTTTATGGGAAAACATTCCTACGTAACTGTGCAACAAGCAAAGTAATGTTTATCATATTATGTTATTTGTAACCAATTTATTTAATGTGCACATTTACAATTTGTTACGTATATGCTATTTGTAATCGATATACATTAATGAATTTGTTTTATTTGCACAGGGTCATGGGAACACCGCCAAGGTTCCTTCTACATTCAGATTATCATTTAGAGGCTATAGACCAATGGTTAACATTGGATCAGCCCAGACCAACGGTTAATATTGATCCACATGACTAAGAAAGAGTAGACAATCCACACGACTAAGAAGGTTGACTTTAAGAACCTTGGATCAGCCCAGACCAACGATTAACATTGATCCTACAACTGGGAGAGGATCAGGTCCACATAAAGAGAAGTTGCACAACTATCTGGGGGTTGTAGCTCGAGAAAAGATTCCTATTGTACATAGCAATTGGAAATATGTACTGGAATCTCTAAAGGACCTAGTATGGGATGACATTTTGGTTAGTCCACTTAACATGGAGGTGTATTTAATTTCCTGTTATCAAGACTTGAAAATGTTGACATTAACTAACTGTTACACAACAATCTCTTATGCATGCCAAATTTGATATCCTAGAAGCACCGAATGCCAAGATGATGCAAACCTTACTAGGAATGGATCGCTTGATATAGGTTACGAAGTTTTGGATGATGCCACTTCCAGTGAAGGAAGATAAGTCAGGGTAGACGCCATAAGGATTACCTTGATAAGTCTGAGATTGGTTCAGCGAGGAATCTAGAGAGAAGTTCTCACAAAATTTTATCAAATACCAAAAGTCCTTCTATTGAAAATGAAATCCATACATATAGTGTATCTAAACAAAAAAATAGAAATAGGCATGGGCCTTCAAAATAGTTTGGGCCAAAATTACATCGAAAAAAATTATAAATAAAAAAAGAACAATTTGGCATGGACCTTCAAATTAGTCTGGGCCTTCAACAACAATTAATATTCTTAGTAGTGCCTCTGCCTCTAGGCCTTCATCCTTCTCCACTTGGGTCTTGTTAAGTATGCCTGCTACCATTTGTTAGAGGGTATCCACTAACTGTTTGGTCCTACTCTTGGTCATAGGTCCTTGTATTTGGGCAGTTTTACGATTCTCATCATTCTCTCCTTCTTGGAAAGCATTTGCCCTTCAATGTTTAGAATCATCACCTGCAACAAATGGAGTCAAGTCAGCAACATTAAATGAAGAACTTACTCCATACTCACCTTCTTTGCAACTTTAGCCTGTGCATCCTTATGCTTAAAATCAGAAATGTTAGGCAATGGTAACAAATCAAGAGGAGTCAAAGGATTAAAACCATACACTACATCGAATGGAGAGTGTTGTGTACTACTATGTACAGCCCTATTGTATGCAAATTAAACATGAGGCAGACATTCTTCCCAACTTTTTATATTCTTTTTAATCATATCTCTAAGAAGAGAAGACAAAGTTCAATTTACTACCTCAGTTTGGCCATCGGTTTGAGGATGGCATGTGGTGGAAAAGAGCAGCTTTGTCCCAACCTTACCCCACAATGTTCTCCAAAAGTGACTCAAGAACTTGGTGTCTCAGTATGAAATGATGCTTCTTGGTAGTCCATGGAGACGCACCACTTCCTTGAAAAATAATTCAACAACATGGCACACATCATCATTCTTCTTACAGGGTATGAAATGTGCCATTTTTGAGAACTAGTCAACCACCCCAAAAATAGAGTCCTCACCATTCCTTGTCTGAGGCAAACCTAAAATAAAATTCATAGATGAATCAATCCAATGATATTCAGGAACAGGAAAAGGAGAATAAAGACCGTGAGACATGACCATAGACTTTGAGTGCTTACAAAAAATGCATTGTTCACAAAACTTATGCATATCATGTTTCATATGCGGCCAATAGAAATGCTCCTACAACATGTCTAAAGTATTTTGAACCCCAAAATGCCCCATTAATCCCCCCGCATGGGCTTCTTTCACAAGAAATCTCCTCATGGATCCTTTAGGCACACATAATCATTTTTCTTTGAACAAATAGTCATTATGCCGAAAGAACCCATTTTGAGCAGTATGTACACATGTAGAATATTTAGAAGCAAAATCTGGATCATGGTTATACAATTCTTTAATGTGCTCAAACCCAATGAATTTAGTTTCAAGAGTAGAGAATAAGGCATACCTTCTTGAAAGTGCATCAGCAACTACATTGGACTTACCTTTCTTGTACTTGATGACATATTGGAATTGTTCAAGAAACTCCACCCACCTGGCATGTCTCTTGCTCAGTTTGCCTTGACCCTTAAGATGCTTCAAGGATTCATTGTCGCTATGTATGACAAATTGTTTGGGTAGAAGGTAATGTCGCCAATTTTGTAATGCCCTTACCAACGCATACAACTTCTTGTCATATGTGGAATAATTAAGGACAACCTCATTCAGTTTTTCACTAAAGTAGGCAGTGAGATATCCCTCTTGCATTAAAACAATCCATATCCCAACCCCAGGCATGCCACACTCAATTTCAAAGGATTTGTCAAAATTAGGTAATGCAAGAATTGGTAACTTTTTCTTAAGTGCAGTTAATGCATGTTCTTGTCCCTCCCCCCCCCCCCCCCCCATTTAAATGCTACATTTTTCTTGGAAATCTTAGTAAGAGGTGCTGCCACAGTACTAAAATCCCTAACAAATCTCCTGTAGAAACTTGCCAAACCATGAAAGCTTCTTACCTCACCAACAATTTTGGGGGTTGGCCATTCTTGAATGGCTTTCACCTTTTCTGGATCAACCTGTACTCCCTATGAACTAACAACAAAACCAAGGAAAACTACATGGTCCATACAGAACACACATTTATCCATGTTAGCATACAAACTTTCATGCCTAAGGGCCTCTAAAACTTGTCTCAAATGTACATGATGGAATTTGTTGTAAATCAAGATATCATCAAAATTACCACAACAAATTTTCCTAAAAATTCCCTTAACACATGGTTCATTAATCTCATGAAAGTGCTAGGAGCATTGGTCAACCCAAAGGGCATAACCAGCCACTCATACAACCCATACTTAGTTTTGAAAGTTGTTTTCCATTCATCTCCCTCTCTATTCCTAATTTGATGGTATCCACTTTTCAAATCAATTTTAGAAAAAACACAAGCTCCATGCAATTCATCCAACATATCGTCTAGCCTAGGAATGAGATGTCCATACTTTACCATGATGTTGTTCATGGCCCTGTAGTCTGTGCACATCCTCCAAGTTTCGTCTTTCTGTAGCACTTGAATAACTGGGACGACACACAAACTCAAGCTTTCTTGCACGCACCTCTTCTGCCAGATGATGTGGTCCTTACTAGGAGTGGATTGCTTGATACAGGTCACAAAGTTTGGATGATGCCACTTCTAGAAAGGAAAAATAAGTCAGGTTAGACGCCACAAGAATTACCTTGATAAGTCTGAGATTAGTTCAACAACAATTACCTCCCTGTATTTAGACAGTTTTAGGATTTTCATCATTCCCTCCTTCTTGGAAAGCATTTGCCCTCAAATGTTCAGAATCATCAACTGCAACAAATGAAGTCAGCAACATTAAATGAAGAACTTACTCCATATTCACCAGGAATATCGATCCTATAAGCGTTGTCATTGAGCCTCTCTAGTACTTGTAAAGGTTTGTCTCCTCTAGGTTGAAGTTTGGACTTCCTTTGTTTAGGGAACCTCTTCTTCCTCATGTTTACCCAAACCCAATCACCTGGTTCAAGTACCAATTTCTTCCTATTCTTGTTGGCTTGCTTGGCATAACTTTCATACTTCTTTGCAATTTGAGCCTTCACTTGCTCATGCAATCTTTTCACATACCCAACTTTAGCCTGTGCATCCTTATGTTGAGTCTCTTAGGGATTGTTTTTGTAAGCTGACTTGTTAGGCAATGAAGCTCCTGGAAGAAGGTCAATTTGATGTTCTATGCCTCTTAAAGGTGAAAGTCCATGAGGAATCTCCTTGGAAAGACATCTTTAAATTCATGTAATAAGAGTTCAACACTAGGAGAAGCAGAAATAGTTAGCTTACTAGAATTATCAGTAAAAACTTTACTATCTTTGCAGTATAGTAGATAGAGCGGCTCACGAGCAAGTAACACCTTCCTCACTTCACTCGCCTTTGCTAAACAATTAAATTTTCTCTCATGTGTATCACTCTTTCTTTCATGTGTATTACTTTTTCCCTCACGTGTACCACTCTTCTTTTTCTTATTCCTCTTTGGTGCTTCACTCTTTTCTTTCTCTTGTTCTATCTTTTCTCTCATTCTGATTTGGTCATCACACACTTCCCTAGTGGATAGAGGTTTAAGAATAATTTTCTGGTCATGGTGCTGGAAAGAAATCTTGTTGGTGAAGCCATCATGCACTACTTTGGTGTCATACTGCCATGGTCTTCCTAACAGTATATGAGTATTCTCCATTGGAACCACATCACACAACACCCTATCATTGTATCTTCCAATGGTGAGACACACTTCAACCTACTGAGTCACTTTTACCTCTTCATCTTCACTAAGCCACTGAAGTCTGTATGGCCTAGAATGAGGCATCCAAATTCAGTTTGGACACTAACCTGGAACTTGTAACATTGGTACAGCTTCTTCCATCAACAATTAAAGATCAAAGCTTACCATTAATTATACATCTGGTGTGGAAAATATTTTCTTTTTGAGTGTCATCCAGTGGCTGCATCTGACTTCCCAAGAGCCTTCTCACCATTAGCATATCGCCCTGCATAGCTTCCTCCTCAAGCTCTTCTTCCACTTCTTCTTCACTGATTTTAGATTCACTAGTGATTTCTTCATCTGCCTTCATGATCATGGTCCTCTTGGTTGGACAATCAGAAGCAATATGTCCTCTGCCTGAGCATTTGAAACATTTTATGTTTCTGGTACAAGTGTTGAATGATGAGGCAAAATTATGCTTGGTTCCAGCACTAGATGCTGCTGACTTTCCATGTGGAGACTGTGCTGATGGATTAGACGAGTTGCCTTCCTTCTTCTTGGATCTGTTGGTCCAGTTCTGGTTGAAAGGGTTGGATGAGTTCCTTTTTGTTGCACTTTTCCTCTTGAGCTTTTGTTCAACCTATACTGCTTTGTGCAGTAAGTCATCCAATTCCATATACTCTTGTAATTCAACAGCATCTCTAATGTCAGGATTTAGACCATTCAGAAAATGAGCCATTGTGTCCTCAGTTTCCTCTTCAATGTTGGCCCTCACTAGTGCCATCTCCATCTCTTTGTAGTACTCCTCCACAGTTAGACTTCCCTGGGACAACCTCTAGAGTTTCTGTCACATGGTTATGTTGTCGCATGGTTCTCCAATCCTTCAATTTGTCCATAGAGCTCTTCATTGTTACGGTTCAATAAATGCTGAGATCCGTCAAGTTGATAATATTCACCACCACCGTCACCAATTCCCACCATAATTAAGGAACATAAAAATTTGCAGTAATTTAAATAAAGGTTTTCGGGACCTCACTACACTTTACTCACGTGTTTCTCTCTTTGATGGAAACACACTCGTGTTTAATGCTCTCAATATAAACTTTTGCGTGATTTGGATAACAGATTTGAATAACAGATTTGGATAACAGATTTGAATAACAAATTTGGATAAAAGATTTTGATAACAAATTTGGATAACAGATTTCAATAACAGACATGATTTTTGCCAAAAAAAACAAAACGCCTCTAACAGATTTGAATAACAGATTTGGATAACAGATTTGAATAACAAATTTGGATAAAAGATTTTGATAACAAATTTGGATAACAGATTTCAATAACAGACATGATTTTTGCCAAAAAAAACCAAAATGCCTCTAACTACATCAAATTTGCGTTCAAAGATCAAACACCCACTTTTTTTTTCAAACTTTTTGCAACTCTTTTTTTTTGTTTATATATAATGCTTTCTTTTTGAAAATACATCTAGGATAATAGACTATTATTCAATCAATCAATCTCACCGGTCCAAATTCAATAGGCAATCAGGCAATTCGTTCAATAGGCAAATAGATTTGAAAGCCTACTAAACCCTAAATTCTTCAGTAAGCCAAATTTTCCCAAACAGAATTTGAATTAGAATTCAAACAGAATTTTTGACACAAAATCTAAAAGAAACAAGAACAAGAACGTAACAAGAACAAGAATGAAAATAAGAACGCAAACAAGAATGCAACAAGACGCAAACAAGAACACGGATAAGAATGCAAATAACAGAACAAAACATGAACCTGAGACAAATTACAAAGAAAAAAATGGATAGGATAGATCCTGTAACAAGAGTCAAAGCTCTGATACTAGATGATGTGAACCTTACTAGGAGTGGACCGCTTGATACAAGTTACAGAGTTTTGGATGACGCCACTTTCAATGAAGGAAGATAAGTCAGGATAGATGCCATAAGGATTACCTTGATAAGTCTAAGATTGGTTAAGCGAGGAACCTAGAGAGAAGTTCTCACAAAATTTTATCAAATGCCAAAAGTCCTTCTATTGAAAATTAAATCCATACATATAGTGTATCTGAACGAAAAAATAGAAATAGACATGGGCCTTCAAAACAGTTTGGGCAAAAATTACAACAAAAAATTATAAATAAAAAAAACACATTTGGCATGGGCCTTCAAATTAGTCTGGGCCTTCAACAACAATTAAAATTCTTGGTAGTGCCTCTACCTCTGGGCCTTCATCCTTCTCCATTTTGGCCTTGTTAAGTATGTCTGATACCATTTGTTGGAGGGTATCCACTGACTGTTTGGTTCTACTCCTAGTCATAGGTCCCAGTATTTGGGCAGTTTTAGGATTCTCATCACAAGAAGAAGGTCATGTCAACGATGGCCACTAGATGGAGGCAATTTAAGTCTTCCTTGACCACTAAATTTGTGTATGCTGATATTGAGGGTCAAGATAAACAGGATCCTTTTGTAAAATATGGTCTATATCCATTAACTTGGAAGGAATTTGTTGCAACCCGTAAGACCCCTAACTGGCAGGTTAGATGTCGATGTATTTTACTTTAAATTTCAATTGAAATATATTATTTCATTTGAATTAATGAGATAGAAATTCTATATGGTGTATCATAGGGAATCAGGAAAAAGGCACATGAAATTAAAAAATACAATGACTGCCCCCACTTACTGTCTCGTGGGATTATGATTTGCTTAAAAAAAAGCTATTAGATGAGAAAAGGAAGAAAATATAAGATGAGGCAATGCTGATTGAGATTAGACCATTGATTGAAGACCCTTCATCTCCCATTAAAAGACATGTGAAGTGGAAGCTGGCCTGCACAAAGCGATATAGGCAGATGACATCTCAGGCGACACAAGAAATATTTGATAAAATTGTGAGTTCATGCTTAAGATTTAACTTCAATAATTTTTTTTGTATAATAACAACAACCTCACTTGAGGTTTGTCTATGTCGTTCTTGTTATAAGACTCATTATAAGAACAGATGACACATGGTAGCTTTGTTCCCCATGATCGTGACGACATACTTAATACTGCCATTGGAGGACCGGAGCTGGAGCACGTAGGTCATGTTCGTGCAATGGGGTCTAGTGTGACAATCAGTCACAACTATGGAAGGGCATCACGTGGCTTCAACAATTCCTCTACATCCATCACCCAACAACACTTGGCTGAAATAATTGGAATCCTTAAAGAAGATTGGAAGAATGAGATAATCGGAAACCTTAAGGAAGAGTGGAAGAAGAAAACAAACTGAGTCTAGAGAAAATAAAACAAGAGTTGGAGGAAGCCATCAAAAATGAGTTATTCCAAAGGGGATCGCAGTACTCACCCCTGATTAAGGCGGATATATAGGTATTAGGTGCACGGGTGAGCACAAAGGAGAGCAATGCTGAAACTGTTGTCAATCCATTAGGGGGAGAATATGTTGTTCATGTGATACTGACTATGGGGTTGTATGATTGAAGCTTGCTTGAGAAGCTTCTATAGAGGTTGGATCTTTGAGCTTCAATGAGGTCCTTCAATGGTGATTTTCAATTGTGGAGATGCAGTGGAAGATAAAGAAGAAGAGGTGAGAGGAGGCGCCATCCACTAGGGAATAAGCCATGGAAGGAGGAGCTTCACCACCAAGAGAGTTCATTGGATAAGAAGCTTAGAGAGGAAGCTTCAATGGAGGAAAAGAATGAGAAAGATAGGGGAGGCACAAAATTGAAGGAGAAAAAGAGTGAGAGAAGCTGAACTTTGAAGTGTGTCTCACAAGTTTTACATTCATCAAAATTATGACAAGTGTTACACATGCTTCTATTTATAGCCTAGGTCACTAACTAAATGAAAGCTTCCTTGAGAAGCTTATTTGAGAAGCTTCCTTGAGAAGCTAGAGTTTAGCTACATACCCCCTCTAATAGCTAAGCTCACCTCCTTGAAAAGCTTCCTTGAGAAGCTAGAGCTTAGCTACACACACCCCTCTAATAGCTAAGCTCACCCCCATGCCAAAATACATGAGAATTCATAGCTACACACATCCCTCTAATAGCTAAGATCATCCCCATGCCAAAATACATGAAAATACAAAAAAAGTAACTACTACAAAGACTACTCATAATGCCCTGAAATACAAAGCTAAAACCTTATACTACTAGAATGGCCAAAATACAAGGTTAAAAAGAAGGGAAACCTATTCTAATATTTATAAAGAAGCGTGGACCTAACCTTGGCTCATGGGCTCAGAAATCTACCATGAGGTTTATGAGAATCCTAGGGCCTTCTTTAGTCGTTCTAGCCCAATTCTCTTGGAGTCTTCTAACCAATACCATTGGGGGTAGGATTGCATCATCCCCTCCCTCTTGGAAAGGATTTAACCTCAAATCCATAGGTTCTTGATACTCTAGGCTTCTTTTCTCAACACCTATAAAAAGAATAAAAACATATATATTAGTGGTGTTGGGTATGTTAGAGTAGGGTAAGGTCTGAAAACCCTTTTCCTGACCATCTTCCCATGAGAGAACATAGTTCCTCACCAACTCAATGAGTGGTGCTACAAGTATACAAAAATATGGGATAAACCTTTTGTAAAATTTTGTTAAGTCATGAAAGCCCCAAATTTTCCTTATACTTGGCGGAGTCGGCCACTCAGGAATGACCTATATTCTCTTAGGGTCCGTGGGAACCCCTTGATCACTATTTAAAAAATTATGGAAAGTAATGCAATAAAACATACATTTTTTTGTATTTCATGTTGATTATTCCTACAAAAAAGTACGACAAACCTAAGGTGTCCCATATGAGCACTTAGGTTTGTATTGAAACCAAAAATAAGAACAAACCTACCTAATGAGTCCCTATGTACATGAATCATGAAGATGTTGGGTGCATGAGTGATTTTACAAAAGAGGGTTGCACCACGCAACACATTCATCATATCACCTATTTTAGGAATTTGGTGCCTAATAATACCTATTTTGGGCACCAACAAAGCACAAGGATTTAAGCTCTTACGAACCAAACCCTCATCCAACAACTCCTTTACTTAAGGAATAACCTCAAGCCCAAGAGGTGTGGTAGTGCTAACAAGTGTCTTTTTACAAAGGAGAAGATGTGGAGGTTTTCTAAGAGGGACAATTTCTTTAATGTTTGTATTGTAAAATGACTTTCCTTCTTGGAGGAGACACTTACCTCCTTACACTCCTCCTTAACCATTATAGGTTGTCCTTCTTCTTGGGGGTAGATTTCTTCACTAGATTCTTCCCCTTTTGCTTCTTCACTTTCACTAGAGGAAGGTGAAGTAGTAGCCTCATCTTGGATACTATAAATGTCTTAGCCCCTCATAATCATGGTTTTCTTGGTGGGGCATTGAGAAGTAATGTTTCCTCTTCCAAGACATTTAAATCACTTTATAGAGCTAGTATTCTCTTGCATACTAGCCTTAAGGGGTTGTTTTTCTATTGCCTTCCTTTTATCATCTTTGGGCTTAGAAGGTGTCATCCCTAAGATGCCTTGACCTTGGTCTTTCTTTGTATAAGAGTGAGAGCCATAAGATTTTGAAGTAGACTTCCTTTTAAATTGTTGCTTTACCCTTATTTCCCAATCTAAGTAAGCCTCAATGGAGGAAAAGAATGAGAGGGAGGGGGGGGGGGGCATGAAATTGAAGGGGAAAAAGAGAGAGAGAGAAGTTGAACTTTGAAGTGTGTCTCACAAGTTTCACATTCATCAAAGTTATGACAAGTGTTACACGTGCTTCTATTTATAGCCTAGGTCACTAACTAAATGAAAGCTTCCTTGAGATGCTAGAGTTTAGCTACACACCCCCTCTAATAGCTAAGTTTACCTTTTTGAGAAGCTTCCTTGAGAAGCTAGAGCTTAGCTACACACAACCCTCTAATAGCTAAGCTCACCCCCATGCCAAAATACATGAAAATGCTTAGCTACACACACCCCTCTAATAGCTAAGCTCACCCCCATTCCAAAATACATGAAAATACAAAAAAGTCCCTACTACAAAGACTACTCATAATACCCTGAAATACAAGGCTAAAACCCTATACTACTATGATGGCCAAAATACAAGGCTATAAAGAAGGAAAACCTATTCTAATATTTACAAAGTCCATTTCATTGACTAATAATTAATATTCCTTATGATATACATCATTATCAATTTTCATTTGAAATGTTCAAAATAGGTTTATGGATGAGTGGAGTTCGGGCTTGGGTCATGGTTCGGTGTATGGATTCCTTGAGCCTTAGTCCATACATAATGCAAAGGATAGACGTGCTGAATGTCAACATTACATTGAAACAGGGGTGAAGGATTCCCAACGAGAGGTCTACCTAGGAGCTTACTTGAATCAGTAAGTAAAACTTATGAAATGCCTGTAAATAATGTTTACATTATAGTACCTAATTATTATCGAATTCATAGCCCATTGGCAGCAGGTTGTTTTGTGTCCTAGGAATAATGTTGTCGTCTAGTTCTGCTCATTGTGTAAGAAGTCTGATATTCATATCAAATCTGCAATAACAAGTTAAGTTTTGTGTTATAACTCATTTAATCTATTCTAAACTTGGATAGATAAATAATGTTGTTGTCATATATACGTTGATGTTTTTTTCCTAACCAGTGCAATAAAGACATTAAAGATTACTGTGGATGTAAAACTAATCATGCTGCTCCTCAGTGGATTGAAGTAAGGGTTAGTCTTTTAATAAATTCTTATTTTCGACTGCTGATGTTTTGTAACTTCGTAATTGTTAGATTCAATTATTTTTCATGTTGAATGTAGAGCCATGTTCAAAGCGAAAGCTATGAGTGTGGCTATTATGTCATGCATTGATTTCAAGAATGATTGGAGCATGGTATATTTACTTATTCTATCTAGAAAAGATTTAAGTTTAGAATAACAACTGAAAAGTGTTTGATTTGAGGTTTGACTTACAAATTAAGGGAACACGTGTACATGAAATGGGTAGTCATACATTGATACACAAAAAGTTTTATTCACCAGAAAATAATCATATAGAAAAGGTCAAACTATGGAAGCCCTTTTATCCTTGTTTTGATTTTTAGTGCATGTTGTCTATCATTTATGTCTTATTAAAGCTAATTTTCTTGCATAGTTGGAGATCTACATGGAGATCTTAAGCAAGCTAGGGTTGCACTTGAAATGGCTGGTGTATTGAGCTCTAATGGTCGAGACTCTTGGATTGGTGGAGAAATTGTATGCTCATTGTTTATCATAATGGATTGTTGTTCGCTTCCGGCAAGTGCACCGAATCACGCAAGTAGTATAAAATAGTAAGAACCGAGTATCGAACTCTCGGGAAACTTATGTTACTCGGTAAAGCTATTTCAATGAATAGGTGTCTAGTGTGAAAAGAGATGTGTTTACTATGAACAAGTGTGTAAAATAACTATTAAAAGGAAAAATCACGTGAGAAATGATGCGTAAAAACAAGTAGACGACATGTTGGTCTTCCTAATAGGTGCCTGATGTTAGAAGGATATTCTCTACTTAACAATGCTCATGCGTTCTATGGTGTCTCCTGAAATGCTAAACCCCAATTCCTCATGATAGTCTAGCCTAATCCTGATCAAGCCTCGTCCGCAGATTCCTCTTATTGGACTAAACTCGGCCAGGACCACATTAAGACAAACATACAACAACTAGGTTACCGTACCCCGATTCCTCGTGAAAATATGACAAACTAGACTTATCCAAGTGATCTTTTATATATATATATATATATACAATTAGCTTGCTCACTAGCTTTTCACTTTCATTTTCTTTTGACCTTATTACATCAGCACACATTTCCTTTGATTGCTTTTTTTTTTTAACACACAACTTATGTATTGTGTGTGATGATGCTTTATCTCTTTCTTTGCATCCCAATTAGTTCCACTCCCCCAAATTTGGGGTAAATTTTCCTTGAACCATATGCTCTCCTAGAATCTAAACAAGGTATCTGGAGATAATCATTCAGGTTCAGGGTTTAATTATTGACAAAATCATTCAGCTCACAAAGGGTGCAAATGATACAATTGTAATTCAAGATAAGCTTTTTGGTCAAAAGGCTTGTGTATGCACAATCATGGCCTTCATCATGTCCTCATTTATACATTTCATTCTAAAATTCAGAGATTGATGCAAAGATTATTACTCACAGATAGTCGTTCACTCACAGTTTATGTTCACACTCTCACCGGTTTTGGTTCAAGCTTTTCTTTCACAATCAATCTGTCTACTGACTAACAATTCTAAATGCAAGTTCACATTCTTGTTCTTTCTTTGTCTAACATACACACTTGCTCAAACTCATGAAAAGAAACACAAATTCCATCACAATCATGCATTCAATCCAAAATCAAACCATACACCAATTTTCACAAAAAGATAAAAGTGTTTTACTGCCATATCATCAAAATCAAGTCAAACTGTTCCATATGCTTCAGAATGAGCAAACCAACTACCCATAAATAAAACTAGCAGTGTATATAAACATAAAAGAAATATTGTACTGAAACCATAATCATAATAATAATAAACCAAAAAGCAAAAAGTATCATCAGGAATTTAGAACTCCTGTGACTGGTCCTGAGTGTCCTTTGTCTGAACATCCTCCTCATCTGTCAGATGAAGTACTTGAGTAGCTGAAGGAGAAATGTCCATAGCCAAGACTGGTGTGGTTGGGTCCTCTGGTTGGGTCCTCTTGGGTAGGTCCACCACTGGTGCAGGAGGCTCTGAAGTGGCCTCAAGGGATCTCTTAGGAGTGGCAACGACTACCTGTCTCACCTGTGTCTCACCTGCCTCCTCCCCTATAACAAATGGCTCGGGGATGGTCGCCTCAAATGACTCATCCTCCACATGCTGCGGTACCTGGGCTGTGGGACCTTCATCTTCCCTGTGAAGAGAAGGTTGGGTCCCGGGCCAGGCTACCATTTGCCTAAACTGCTCAACTGAAGGAATAGATCCTGGAGGCATCACCATCAGTAAACTTTGTAATAAAATGATTTGTCCCTGATGAATGCTCTGAAGCATGGCTTCAAAGCGCTGAGAATCTGTCTGAGCTGGGACAGAAGGAGCTGCAGAAGTGGATGTTGGAGTAGGAGCTGCAGAAGTGGAAGGAAGCTCAGCTGGCCTCGCCCTCACCCTCCTAGCCCCTCGGATAGAAACTGTTAGATCCTCGAGATTCCAACAGTTCTTCTTGATTTAGGCCAAGTTAATGACCGGGCTAAGGCGCTCAAAAGTAAGGCTGTCAGAGACAACCCCTCTGGCTCTACATAATGCGGTGATCAGAGCAAGAAACCCATCTCTAAAAGTGTTAGACAGGGCTATAGAAGTCATTTGGCCAGAAATAAGAGCTCCTATGTTCATGTCCATGCGAGAGACTAGGCCAAAGATCAGCCTAGCTTTGTCCACTATCAGATCAGAGGTATGTGATGTGGGGGCCAGGTTGGAGTATGAGAGAACACTCCACACCTGAGCTAGAGTAGTCAAATCCTTCATGAGAATCTTCCCAAGATGACCCTCAGTGTTCAAGATGAACCCTCGGCCTGGTATGCATAAGGCAGCCTCAATCTCTTTGTAATCTGTGGGCAACCTGCAGTATCTGGAGTATATGGGTAAAGTTTCACCTTCTGCCAATACCATAGGTGTCTCCAAGAATGTGTTGAGATTGTCAGCATCAATCTTCACTAAATGGCCTCTGACTCTGGATTGCTTTGGTGAAGGTCCCTCAAAGTTGTATAAGTTTGCATAGAACTCTTTCACCAAAGCCAAGTCTATGCTCCCATCAACCAAATTGGTGAGGCATTTATGGAAATTACGCCTCTCCAATTCAATTTTAAAATCATCTAGCTCAGTGTGATAGAGTTCTACCTTCCTCTTAGGCAAGATGTTTCTCCCCAAGACATTGTATGTGTACCGGTTCCAAGCATCTATGGAGGAAAATCTCCTTGTATCATATTGTGTTGTGGGTCTTGAACCAATACTTTTGCGTTTTCTAGAAGCCATATGCATATGAAGGAACCAAACAGTTAAACAAGACACAATTTGTTCAAATTCAAAAACTGAAAAATAAAACTGAAAAAGGCACTGGCGGCTTAGCGAGACATGGTCCGCTTAGCTAGCCTTCACAAAAAACAAACTACCGCTTAGCAACATGTGAAGCTGCTTAGCGGAAGTTGAAGAAATTCAGCTTCTACATAATTGGCTTAGTTGGCAAGTACCCGCTAAGCCTAAGGTCTGCCGCAAGGATTTGAGCTAAGCTCCTTAGAGGCTGCGCTTAGCAGCATCATACAGTTCAATAAAATACTAAGTATGGGGGCTTAGCGAGCGGGGCTCACTTAGCTCGATGGATGCCGTAACGAAATACGCTTGGCTCAGGGAAGCTCGGCTTAACACGCGACTATCAACAAAAAAATTGACTAAGTTACCTGGGCTTAGCGATTCAGCCTCGCTTAGCCACAGGCATCTTAGCAAGAGGATGAGTGTTCATCCTCAAAAGATGAACTCGCTTAGTGCAATAGGCGTGCTTAGCGAGTTCTTCCGAGAACACGTATACTCAATGAATACTAATGAACTCGCTTAGCGCAGCATGCTCGCTTAGCGAGTTCATCGCGTTTTCCAGAAAACACAGTTCGTTTTCTTGCACATTTTAAGCCTCTAAAAGGCTTATCAGACATGCAATGTTCCCAAAATAATCAATACAGTACAAACGTATATAAAGTCCTAACCTTAAACTATTTCTGAAAAAGCATTAAAACCCTAAAAATCTAAAGCTAAATGTAAGGTTTTCTACCCTAAAGTTCAAACAAGAAAACGAGAAAAGGAAGTAAGGAACTTGTATCGTTGATGCTTTGTGATTGGAGTTTGATAATGCAAAAAGAAAGTGCTGATGCAAAATGTGCAAAATTTTGGAGAGAGAGAATGCAGAGAAGAAGCTTGTGAATTCTGGCAATTGTGAGTGTAACTGTCGTTACACTTAAGCAGTTTTCGAGACTGCCGCTTAGCGGACCGTTGCGCTAAGCGAGCCAGAGAGATGTTTGGTTTCTCAGCGAGGCTCACTTAGCGGATCTGCGTGCTTAGCCGATGTTTCAAATTCAAAATCAGTTTTTTTTTTTTGAACACACAAAAGGCTTGGCTTAGCGCTCGGATAAGACCGCTTAGCAAGTTATGCAGATCAAAAAACCTGTAACTCTTGCTAAGCCGGGCTCTCTGCCGGCTTAGCTAAAATGATGCATTTTAAGTACAAAGGAGAGACCGCTTAGCTGATAAGGAATCACTTAGCGCTTACATTGTCGCAAGGAATTCAGCTTAGCCGCCATGACTGGCGCTTAGCTCCATGAACCCCAGTTATGGCCGCAAAGAAATGAGCTTGGCGGCAACTAGTCGTGCTTAGCCAAACAATACACTACGCTTAGCGGTTAGGCTGTCGCTTAGCTGAATTCAGATCGAATTGAAATTGGCTTAGCTCAGTCGTGGCCAGCTTAGCGGACCAAATAAGCCTCAGATGCAAGGGTTGATCGCTAAGCGCTTGAGACTCGTGGCTTAGCGCATGAACAAAGATGCGCTTAGCGCGACGCTTGCACTTAGCGAAAGGACTATTTTTCAGAAAATGTTTTCAAGTTATTTTTCAGTCCCTTCCTCAACAAATTGAAACCCTTATATCTAACATTCAAGGATAAGCTGATATACTCCAATGCATAGATTATAAAGCAAGTTCCACATGATTTAATGCATGAAAAACAAAGATGACAAAAATTAAAACTGGGTTGCCTCCCAGGAAGCGCTTATTTAACGTCAATAGTGTCATACCCTAATTTCGTCCGGGGACCTTTGCTCGATGACGTGCGACCATTCTTTGGTCCTCGTGAGGTGCTTGGCACCCATCATTAGGCAATTTGTGAAATTTTAGGACATGCCGAAAAACCAAAAAAATATTGATGCACAATCCGTAAGTTTCCGTGACACACCGGAAATCAAATGGAAGCATCATTGCATAATTAAGTGAGGTTCCGTAACATTCCGTAAGTCAAAAAGGGGATGATTATGTAATCCGCAAGGTTCCGTAACATTACGGAAAGAAAACAAGTATCGTTACGGAATTCGTAAGTTTCCGTAACTTTACGAAAAAAGAATCACCAAAAAACAGCAAAGGGGGGGTGTACTTAGTAAAAATGGGGGTGCAAATAGCACCCAGGCCCACTTGGGCCCTCTGGAATATTCCTCCAGAAGGCGGTTGCTTCTGGAGGAAGCAACCCTGCTCGCCTGGACGAGCTGAGCTCGCCTGGGCGAGCTGGGCGGCAACCACCTCCCCTATTTTGCTATAAATAGGGGAGGAAGGCAAGAAGGAAGGGGTTCAGCCCCTTAGGCACTTCTCTCTCTTTCGAATTTGCTTGGAAAAATTGTTTCCGTGAAGAAAATCTAAGCCGAGGCGCTTCCGAAACGTTTCCGTAACGTTTTCCGTGAGGAATCTCGCAAAGGTTTCAACCGTTCTTCGACGTTCTTCATTCGTTCTTCATCGTTCTTCGATCTTCAACGGGTAAGTACCTCGAACCAAGCTTTTCGATTCATTCTATGTACCCGTAGTGGTCCACATTGTGTTTCGTGCATTTTTATTCTCGTTTTGTTTACTTTTTATACCCCCTGTTGACGTGCTTAAGCCATTTTACTTAAGTCATTTCTCGCTTAACTTAAAAATAAAATAAATTTCCACCGAACGTTTGAATTGTATTATCCATTAACTTCGGTTAAAATAAATTCCGACCGTTCGGTCGTGCCGTAACCACGTTGGAAATCAAAAAGAGGTAAAAAATAATATAATAATCAAAAAGACATCTTTTAGTAAAATAAAGCGGAAAATCAATCGGACGTTTTCTCTTTGGGATTTCTCATTCTTAATCGAATTGATTAATAACTAAAGTGAAACTAAGGCTAAAATCAACTCGCCTAGTCAAGCTCGTCCACAAAAAATAGGCTTTTGAAGTTCGTCATTTCAATTTCTCACTAAGTAAAATGGATCATTTTTAAGGTCCAACGCCTTAAAATGATCACCTCTTAAAGTAAAAAAGAATCACTTGATAAAGAAAGAACTACGTAGGTCTGATTTTCTCATCCCAAATTGAGGAATACGTAGGAGCAAAGGGAAACACCCTTGTCGACCACAAAAAGAAAAAATATAAAAAGGGTATAAAGGATATAGAAACATAAAAAGGGAACATAAAAAATCAAAGTCATGTTTGCACATTCGATTAAAGGCTGCCGTCCCTTGGGGCGGACGTATGGGGTGCTAATACCTTCCCCGTGCGTAAATACAACTCCCGAACCTTTCACTAAAAAGTTCGTAGATCGCGTCTTTTCCGGTTTTTCCGACGTTTTCCTCAAATAAACGTTGGTGGCGACTCCGCGCGTATTCCTTTCGTGGAACACGCATCCCGCGAGTCTCGCGTCGCCCTCCCGCCGAAGGGTAGGTTGCGACAAATAGCTTGACACATTTACCTCAGTGGGTGACATCATGTTTTGGTTCTTACTTCCAGAACCTCTTGACCCACTTTCATTACCTATAAGCAAACATTTTGTTCTGGATCAGGCTTGTTTTCAACAAACAAATCAAAATCAATTTTCTGATCTTCAAAACCCATCTCCAGCTTCTTTCTACCCATATCAACTATGCAACTTGCAGTTAACATGAATGGTCTTCCCAATATTACAGGAATGTCAGTATCTTCACAGATATCCATTACTACAAAGCCTGTCGGGAAGATAAAATGTTTCACTCTGACCAACACATTTTCAATTACTCCATATGGTCTGGTAATGGAGCCGTCAGCAAGTTGAAAAGTCATCCTAGTGGGCATGATCTCCAACTCTCCCAACCTTCTGCACATGGAGAGTGGCATTAAATTAATGTTGGCTCCCAGGCCAATAAAAGCCTTTCCCACAGTGACTTCTCCAATTGAACAAGGAATAGTTACACTCCCAGGGTCTTTATGCTTGGGTGGAAGGATCTTTTGAATCACAACACTACAATTTCCTTTCACTACGATGTTTTCCTGGTGAATATACTTATGTTTCTTTGTTAACATATTGTCATACCCTAATTTTGTCCAGGGACCATTGTTTGGTAGCATACAACCTTCGCTTGACCACCTCGAGGTACTTAACCCCCATCGTTAGGTAATCCGTAAAGTTCCGCAACATTCTGGAAGTAAAAAAGAAATATTGTTGCGCAATCCATAAAGTTCCGCAACATTCTAGAAGTCCAAAAAAGCATTGTTGCGTAATTAGTAAAGTTTCGCAACATTCCAGAAAGAAAATGAATGTCGTTACGGAATATGTAAAGTTTCGTGAGATTTCGGAAAGAAAATAGCCAAAAACACAAAAATGAGGGGGGGTGAACTTATCAAGATAGGAGTGTAAATAGCAATTCGAGTCTAGGCCCTTCCGGAACATTTTGGAAGTTGGGTTGCTTAAGGAGGAAGCAACTGGGCGGCAAGCTCCTCCACGTTTTTGAAAAATGGTTTCCGGGGCTTCCGTGGCTTCCGTAATGCTTCCGTAAAATTTCTGAAAACCTTGGGTAAGCATATTTCACTTAACATTGATGAAAGGGAAGAGAAAAAAAAGATGAAAATCAAATCCGAAACACTTCCGTAAGGCTTCCGTAACTTTTCTGTAAAATGCGAAAAGGGGGGTGAACTTAGTAATTTGGCTGCGCTTAGAAATCTTCTTCATTAAGTCTCTGGGCAGCAAGCACCTCTCTTTTTCCCTATAAATAGGGGAGGGGGCTGTTTCAAAAAATACTCGTCACCCCTTAGCTATGCATTTCGGCTATTTTGGGCAAAAAACATGTTTTCATGAAGAAAAATCGAGTCGAAGTGCTTCCGTAACGCTTCCGTAAGCGATTTTGTGGAAATTCTTCATCGTTCTTCACCGTTCTTCATCGTTCTTCGGTCTTCAATCGGTAAGTTCCCGAAATCGAATCTTTCAATTCATTCTATGCACCCTTAGTGGTCTCTACTTGTTTTGTATACTTTCACTTTAATTCCGCTTACTTTCGGTTTTCTTTTCTTCCGTTTTTAACGTGCTTTAACCATTTATTTAAGCCATTTTCTCACCTAATAAATGATAAAATGAATTTCAACCAATCATTTGCGTTGTAATCTTGTTTAATCACTGTTAAAACAAAATCTAACCGATCATTCACGCTGTAATCTTGGTTAAACCAAAAAAGGAAAAATAATAATAAAATAATCAAAATATCTTTGAATAAAATAATCAAAAAAATCAATCGGACGTTTTTCTTTGGAAGTTTCCTTGATCAATTGACTAATAACCAAAGTGAAACTAAGGCTAAAATCAACTCACAAATCAAGCTTTGTCCGCAAAAAATCACTAAAAACCGTTTTAAGGTCCAATGCCTTAAACGATCCTCTTTGCTTTTATCGGTTAACATGGACCATTCAAAAGCATAAAATCAACATGTAACTTTACCGCTTTTGCGAGAACTACGTAGGTCTGATTTCCTCTTCGATGGAGGATACGTAGGAGCAAAAGCCCTGCTTTTGTCGACCTCGTGAGATGGTTAGAGGTCCAACGCCTTAGCTTTCTCACCAAGTAAAATGGATCATTTTAAGGTCCAACGCCTTAAATGACCCCCTTCCAAGTAAAAAGAATAACTTGATTCGCCCCTTGAAAGAACTACGTAGGTCTTATTTCCTTATCACAATTGAGGAATAGGTAGGAGCAAGGGAAACACCCTTGTCGACCACAAAAAGATAAAAAATACAAAAAGGCATAAAAAGACATAAAAAGACATAAAAACGTAAAGAAGGGAAAATAAAACAATTTGAAGACATCTTTTCACACTCGATTAAAGGCTGTCCTCCTTTGTGATGGACGCGTGGAGTGCTAATACCTTCCCCATGCGTAAATACAACTCCCGAACCTTTCACACTTAAAGTTCGTAGACCACACCTTTCCGGTTTTTCCAACGTTTTCCTCGAATAAACGTTGGTGGCGACTCCGTGCATTTTCCTCCCATGGAAGACACACCCGTGAGCCCTCGCGTCGCCCTCCCGCCAAAGGGTAGGTTGCGACAGTTGGCGACTCCACTGGGGACTATTGTTAGAGAATTAGGCCAATCAATCAGTGTGCTTTCCTTACTAGGATTTCCCTTTTGTTCTTTTTCTTTGTCTTTTTTTTCTTATGTTGTTGTATATATAAACTCTTTTGATGCTTTTAGTGTGTTTTAAAATGTATGCATGAGGTAAATATTTATTCATTTGATGCACACAAACACCAACACTATTTGCACACACGGTGAGTTGAAAAGGGGCCCTATACCCGGGTCCATGGGAACATAAGGAGTGGAGGTGAATCTGTGGTCATGCTAGGTCTCCGACTTGCTTGATTACAGTGAACCCTCATCTAGAGCTTTTCTCTTTGATAACATATTGTTGCTAGTAGTCCCTACTGCCGCAATATGTTCTTCGAAGGGGATGATACCTCTAGAGACCATCAAGAGAGATATGACCACCTTGGAAAATATCATTAAAAGGCCTTTTGGTTCCTCCCGTGTAGGTGCCTAAAATAGGGGCACGGAGCAAACACGTTGCATGCCATTTTAAACACTTCCATGCATGTAGTCCTAAATGTCATGTACGCCTTTGCTTGTAATTATTTGTGGATATTGTCGTACTATGTGCATCCCCGTGTTATGCTTTTGTGCGTCTACATCATGTCGTCACGCACGCGTTGTATGTTGGTCTCATCTTTTGTCATGGGAAGCCGGAAGATCCATATCATCTTCTTAAACTGCACACATGGGGCACTGCACCCCCAAATGCGCAAGTAAGAAGAGATAATTTTTCGGGCCCTCATGTCCGTAAATGCATTCATATCATGCATCGCATAAGCATCTCTTCATGGCATCATAATGAACATATCGTTCCTGCATTTGTCCGTTATCATATTCCAGCATCACATTTTGCATGAGTCATTGCATCATCATGCATATGCGTTCAACATACTTTTTGTTCTACAAACTGCATACCTTTTGTTTTCATGTTCGCTCATGCATGATCCTTGCATTTTCCTCTGCAAAACAAAAACAAAAAGGGAAGCATGAAAATTCATGATGCATTCTTAGTTGCATATATTCGGTACCATAAGCCAACCATGTTGGGATCATAAACCCGTTTCACTTAAAAACAAAATGATTGAACATGGTACCTAAAGCATGGTTAACTAGGAAATGATGTTTCTTCGGGCATCTCAATTTCATAATTACATTTTCCATGCATAGCTTAAAGTATGCCCGAGTCATTCATCACTATGAAATGTTGTTGAAGTATTGGCGATCAGAATTGCCATTCCTTGGATTATAGGGTTAAACCAAGCTCATGCTTTTACGAAAAGGTTCATCAAGTCAAGTTGAAATGTGGAAGTAACCACCTTGCAAAAATTGGGGCAAAAGATGGATCGAGTTACATCACTGCTTCGTCTACTGCCAAACACATTTAGGATTGTTGATATCCTTGTTACTTCCAGTTTCACCTTGACAAAGATGTCATGGACCATGTTGAAAATCTAAATTGATTCAACCCCATGTCCTGCATAAAAATTCTCAATATTGTGCATCATTCACATACATTCGTGCTTTTCATTGGTTGCATTGCTCATTGCATTCTTTCCTTGAAAAAAAAGAACTTAATCATTGTTATCAAAAAGAAAAGAACACGTTTTACGGTGCCCTTACTGAACCCGTGCTAGAGCTAGAGTAATGGGTGAAGTAGAGGAGGTGCAAGAGCTGATGAAGGCCGACATGGAGGCCATGAAAGAGCAAATAACCACAATGATGGAGGCCATGATGAGCATGAAGAAGATAATGGAAGCCAATGCGGTTGCAGTTTCTGCTACCAAGGCTGTTGCTAAGGTGAGCCCAATGCCCCCATATGATCTCAACCAAATGAATCATCCAACCTTAGATATGGTAGGCAAAGATTTGGGAAGTACGGACGACCCCATGATGTGCAAATTCAAAACGAGCACGCCTTCTCGCCATATGGCTTGCCTCCCAACTATATGCCACCCAATGTGGTGTACACTCCCAATGAGAATGTCAATAACTCCACTCCTATACCCATTGAGAGCCAACAATCCCAAACTGATCGTGCACATGTCTCTTAAACCATGGGGGAGACACATGAAATTCCCCACCACAATCTAGCCGACTTCGAGCCTTGCCTCGAATATGTCACTGAAGGGCAAGCAGTTAGTGGTATACCCCTGCAAAACACTTTGGAGGGCCCTCAGTATCACCCACAACTACACCTCTTGCATTCCATAACAAGTAAAAACCCTCATGCTATGACAGAAATGGGAAAGTTGGATCATCTAGAGGAAAGGCTCAGGGCCATTGAAGGAGGTGAAGATTATGCCTTTGCTAACCTAGAAGAGTTGTTCCTAGTACCCAATATCATCACCCCTCCCAAGTTCAAGGTGTTGGACTTTGACAAGTACAAGGGGACTACTTGCCCCAAGAACCATCTAAAGATGTATTGTCGGAAGATGGGAGCATACGCAAAAGATGAGGAATTGCTGATACATTCCTTCCAAGAAAGTCTTACTGGGGTAGTTGTTACCTGGTACACTAACTTGGAACCTTCCCGAGTCCATTCTTGGAAAGACCTTATGGTTGCCTTCGTTAGGCAGTGTAAGTATAATGGCTTCGGATAGGATGCAACTACAGAACATGTGCAAAAAGGGGGCACAGATCTTTCAAAGAATACGCCCAAAGGTGGAGGGATCTGGCAGCCCAAGTGTTTCCCTCAATGACGAAGAAAGAAATAATAACAATGATAGTAGACATATTACTAGTGTTCTATTATGGAAAATGGTGGGTTACACACCTTCAAGCTTTGCGGATTTGGTCTTCGTTGGCAAAATGATCGAAGTGGGTCTAAAAAGAGGCAAATCTGATCATCATGCTTTGATAAATGCAAAAAAATTGGGGCAAATGAAGAGGGTGAGAATGAGGGAGAAACCCATGCTATGACTGCCATTCCTGTACAGCCAAGTTTTCCACCAACCCAACAATGTCATTACTCAGCCAATAACAAACCTTCTCCTTACCCACCACCCAGTTATCCACAAAGGCCATCCCTAAATCAACCACAAAGCCTGTCTACCGCACTTCCAATGACGAACACCACTTTTAGCACAAACCAAAACACCAACCAAGAAATGAATTTTGCAGCGAAAAAGCCTGTAGAATTCACCCCAATTCCGGTGTCCTATGCTGACTTGCTCCCATATCTACTTGATAATTCAATGGTAGCCATAACCCCAGCCAAGGTTCATCAACCTCCATTTCTCCGAGAATACGACTTGAACGCAACGTGTGCTTGTCATGGAGAAGCCCCGGGGCGTTCCATTGAGCATTTTAGGGCCCTGAAGCGTAAGTTTGTCTTTTTTAGAGAGAAGTGAGTTATCAAGAATAGGAGTCATTTGACTTAATCCATCAATTGAAAAAAATCCTTCAACTATTTCTCGTCCTTGGAAAATTCTTTTTGCAAGAATCAACCGCTTCTTTCATTCTCCCTTGCTACAAGGTCATGACGAAAGATAACAATTGGTACCTCAAAGCCCTACACTGGGCAATGAGGGGCACTGTGCATGAGCCTCAAGTGAACCTAGGGGCATATCAAAAGTTCTCACCCGTCAATGTTTTTAAACAAAAAAAAGGGGACAAACCATGGCATTTCAATGGATTGATTAAACATCAAAAAGCTCCATTGTCGTCACTCCAAAATGGTCAAGTGACTAAATCAAACAGAACATACACTCTGAGGGAGTTCTCGGAGAGATTTGCAAAAGATAGGATAAGGTTGCATGAATTATCACCTTTTTCAAAAGGACAGTCAATCTGTGTTTTCCAAAAAAGTTAAATCAAAATCAAAATCACAAAATAGGGAAAGAATGTCATGAACATTGTACAACTTTCAGTTGCATTGCATTGTTTCATACGAAGTCCACATTTACCAAATTTCAAAGGTTGCATACATCTGCATCCCTAAAAATCATGTTAATTGCGTAGATTTCCTACACCTAATGTCCCATCTTTTGGAATTTGGGATGACCGGCCCTCTCAATGAGTCAATCTCTTGCTTTCTCAAAAGGGTGGACCCTTGGGTACTAGTACCCTCACCTTTCGAGGACTACACGTCCTCACCTTCAGAGGGCTGCACGCCCTCACCTTCAGAGGGCTGCACACCCTCGCCTTCAGAGGACAACACGTCCTCGCCTTCAGAGGACTACACGTCCTCTCCATTAGAGGAAAACACGTCCTCGCTTTCAAAGGACTACACGTCCTCGCCATTAGAGGACTACACGTCCTCGCCATCAGAGGACTACACGTCCTCGCCATCAGAGGGCTACACGCCCTCGCCTTCAGAGGGCTACGCGTCCTCACCTTCAGAGGGCTACATGCACGCCCTCAGAGGACTACGCGTCCTCACCTTCAGAGGGCTACATGCCCTCGCCTTCAGAGGGCTACACGCCCTCACCTTCAGAGGACTACACGCCCTCACCTTTAGAGGACTACATGTCCTCACCATTAGAGGACTACACGTCCTCGCCTTCAGAGGGCTACACGCCCTCACCTTTAGAGGACTACACGTCCTCACCTTTAGAGGGTTACACGTCCTCGCCTTCAAAGGGATGCACACCCTCTCCTTTAATGGGCTTCACGCTGTTGCTTTTAGAGGGCTGGACGCCCTCGCCTTTAAAGGGTGACACGTCCCCGACTTTAGAGGGCTACGTGTCTTCACTTTCAGTGGGCTCAACATCCGCACCTTAAGAGAATTTAAGGTCCTCTGCCCTTAATGCTCAACCGAGACTTGCGCTCCGGGTTACGGGGGCCAGTAGTTTCCTTTTATTAGTTCAGTTCCTGGGCCACCCCCTGATCCTGGAGGAGGGCCAACTGTGCGAGCACAACTAGAGGAGGAGGCTATCGTACAACCACTATGCATACTGGGGCAAGATTTCACCCGTGCCGTTACAAAGAGACGAGTGCGGATCATATGCACCAACATGACCACTCTTACACAGATATGGATGACGTTGCGACTTAGCAACATTCTGCCCAGCGACCACAATGCCGATCTCCCCCTATGGAAGTATCAGTTGGTCTGTGCCATCGTGACATAGGTAAGTATGCACATTGCTCAACTGATTTTTGATGCCATCCACTATTTGCAGGGGTCGCGCCCACAAGACACCTTGTGGACCTGGAGAAGTCCAACAGGGCCCTGGGATTTCCAGCTCGGGTTACGGGCCTCTGTCAGTCCTACTGGGTGCCCGTCCCCCCCAGCAAGGTCATACCATCGTGACATAGGTAAGTATGCACTTCTCTCAACTGATTTCTGATGTCATCTATTGTTTGCAGGGATCGCACCCGTATGACACCTAGTGGACCTGGAGAAGTCCAACAGGGTCTTGGGGTTTCTAGCTCTGATTACGGGCCTTTGTCAGTTCTACGAAGCGCCCTTCAGCCCCAACAAGGTCATTAGGCCCCCTATTAACCGGGCTTTCATCAAGAAGTACTGCACCCCCAGGCAGGCGCAGGGCGAGATGAGTGCTGAGAGAAGGCTACGGCTGACAGCGGGCAACAGGC